>NC_135183.1:36395839-36553339 GCF_041146795.1 Maylandia zebra | reverse complement strand
AGAGGCATAGGCATTATCTATTTGTAATAAATATTCAAACACGTTCCCAGCCAAAGCCCACCATAATGTGGGTCAGGATTGAGAAGATCCTCCTCAGTTTTCTCCTTTCTCTCCTCATCTTCTCCAGCCCATTGTCTCACTGAAGGCATCTTTGGGGGGTCCTCCATCTATTTAGAAAGCCCTCACCCCCAACCCACCCCACCCCTCCTAATGAAGGACAATCCGGTTAGGCCTCATTGCGTGCACACACACTCACGCACATGCATGAACACGTACACATGTAGGGAGGCTTAATTGGAAAGGCTTAATTGAGTTGTGAGGGGCTCATAAGGCTTAGTAAGACTCAAGGAGTGGGAATCAGGGAAAGTCGGCCTTAATGAGTGAATATACCACACACATACACACAACAGTTTCTCTTTTCCACTGTATGCCAGTTTCTACTTTGCCTAAGCAGCAATTAGACTAATGACCAGAAAATAAGGACAAATAATGTCTCTATTCTCTCTGCTGTAAGGCTTAAATTTTGCTACACCTGTAATGGCAAAATTTCTCTTTTATCCTGTTTTCCAAAGTATACACAAGATGAATGTTGTGAAACAACCAAGGAAACTGTATTTGTAGGCCTCATTTTGACTCTGTTGTGCGCCTTTAGCTGGCTGACCCGTTAAGCCGTCCATCCTCTCATGTTGTGTCTGGCTTTTAATTGTGGAGTTTTAATTACACAGAGTGGTTTGTGTACATCTGGCCCCTCTGCGATCCAATTCTTCCTTCCTGTCATGTGACCTTCTAAGGGTCCTCCTGATTGGATTAGGTCATCAGCAGGGGTGATGTTGCCATGACAGTTAACATGATAACAGTGGTGGTCCACATGGCGATTTACTTAAGGAGCGCTGCCTGTTGTGTTGAGGATGTTGCTGTGTGCCGAGCAACACAGTGATAGATGGATGAGGGAATTTAATCGAATCAAAGAATTTAGGAATACTTTACGTTTTTTTTAGTGTCTGGATTTCCGATTTCATGCGGGGCGCTCAGAAGATGGTACAGAACAATTCAATTCAATTTTATTTATATAGCGCCAAATCACAACAAAAGTTGCCTCAAGGCGCTTCATGGATACAGAGAAAAACCCAACAATCATATGACCCCCTATGAGCAAGCACTTTGGCGACAGTGGGAAGGAAAAACTCCCTTTTAACAGGAAGAAACCTCCAGCAGAACCAGGCTCAGGGAGGGGCGGGGCCATCTGCTGCGACCGGTTGGGGTGAGAGAAGGAAGACAGGATAAAGACATGCTGTGGAAGAGAGACAGAGGTTAATAACAGATATGATTCAATGCAGAGAGGTCTATTAATACATAGTGAGTGAGAAAGGTGACTGGAAAGGAAAAACTCAATGCATCATGGGAATCCCCGGCAGCCTATGTCTATTGCAGCATAACTAAGGGAGGATTCAGGGTCAACAAATGGATCCTTACTGTGTTACACGTCAAGCATGTAAATCTTTTGGAGTAAACACTTTTTTTTTTTTCTCCAAAAATGGTCTCTGTTTCCAATAGAAGGTGATCATCATTTATTTGTTGTCAAATATCTTTGGGGTGTCACAACACCACAAGCCACTTAACAGCACGCACCATTTTGATTTCACTCACGAAATGTGCAGCGGCTACGAGCAGCCACATGATAGCGATCACAGTCAACCTCCCCCAACAGCTGCTTCTTGTACGCATGTCGTTCTCTGTCATTTTAACCATGTTTTAGTTTTTATGTTTTGTGTTATTAACCTTAATGACCCATCAACACACATTAGCAAAATGCTATCATTTTTATGGGACAACTAAGTTTCCCTTTAAGGAAGATAAAGTTATTCTATTTCAGCTCGGACATATTTTCTAAAAAGTTAAAATAGCGAAATAAAATTTGAGGCTTTGGTCTAAAAATAAAAATCAGATTGAGAAAAATTATTTTAGCTCCATTAATTCCTATTAATTGAAGGCTATCTTACGAGCGCCCCCTTCTGCTCCTCTGGTTTAATTGCAGCCCAGGTTTGTGCAGTACGAGTAATAGGAAGTGGAGGGATTCTGTTTATCTCTGATAAATATTGTTAACAAAATGGACCTCAAAAACCAGCTGCTTTAAGAATCGTATTGATTGTTTGTTAGGTGCTATGGGTGCGTTTTTGGGTGAGGCAGAAAGGGCTTCTTTGCTTTTCCCCACACACATGCATGTTCCCGACCATGAAAGTCCCCCGTTTCTAATGGACCAAGTGCACATTGAAGTGACAGACAGCCCTCTGTTCAGTGTCTTAAGACTCTCACACCTCTAAAGACTGTCTGAGGGAGGTGTTTTTCTCTGTGAAAGACTGTAGTTTTACGAATGAGTTCAAGGTGTTTCTCGTCCTCGTGTGTTTGGTTGTTTTTAGCATGTGAAGTACCATAGTGCATGTTTGCCGGAGCCTGCATGTGGAGTGTGCACGTGCATGAACTGCCTTGTTTGAAGGTCGAGTTTGCTGTGACAGGAAGTCGGTTATTTTGCATGTGAATGTCAGTGGTTCGCACCAAAATATGCAAATATTTATTTTTGTATGTGCCGTTATTTTTATGTTTTATCTTTTCGCTTATTACGAGCTGTTTGGAAAGGGGCAGTGGCATGCACCTTGTGATTCGTCCCGCCCGGGCTTGCCTCAGATTGCTGTGCATGGGCTCCCGTTTGATTAGCACACCTCCATTGAAAGTGGTCTCGGTGAGGGGAGGGCGAGGGTGGGCCCCGCGCCTCCCGCTTCCAAATTCCTTCGGTGGTCACAGCAGGCGAAACTGTGCTGTTTTGGTTTTTGCAGGACAGTGAGGGTGCACAGCCACTGAACCTGTCGGCCAAGCCTAAGGCATCCGAGAGCAAGTCACCCAACTCCCCCCCAACTTCCCCACAGGTGCCGGCTGCTGCTGCTGCTGCGAACAAGCTGGACCCCACTTCCATGAAGCACAGCGTTGCCCCCTCCAGCATTGGAGGACCACCGACCAGAATCAGCTCAATTGGTAAGTGGATTTAAATGCTCACACATTCACAGCACACACACACAAAAAACAATCACAGCAGTTTGCACTGTGCTGATGTCATACTCCTGCAAAGCTAGACACCTACATAGATGTAAAATAGTTAAACCTATACCAAAATATCTGTTTTCTTGGACTGAGGGGCAACTGGTACTCCAGTTTCCACATTGATTGGGACAGGTGCTGAACTCACTACAGGTATGTTTACACAGGATTACACAGACCAGCTAAGCCATTTTATCTGGCCAAAAGTTGGGTATTCAGTGTTTAGAACAAAGTAGTTTGGTTGTGCATGTTTATTATTTAAACCACATACTTGTTCATAGGTTGATGGACCAAAAATAAACATTAACTCATCAAATTTGTATTTAACAAAATGATATAGTGCTTTACAGGAAGACTCCAAAAAAGAACAAAAGAAAACCACAAGTGATAAAAACATCCCAGGATCATAAAATAAACAAACAAATCACGAGAAAACGTGATAAGAAAAAAGTGTCACAATGTCCAACTTTCATTAAAAAAAATCTTTTCTGAATAAAGAATGTATCATGAGATTCACCAGAGTGGTGATTCAGAGGGACTGCTGCACAGTTTGGGAGCTCTGATGGCAAATCCATTCAGTCCATCCATCCTTAGTTTACAGGAAGAAACCTCAAAATAACCAGCAGAGCCTCGTTCAGTGATGTTAGTGAATGCCCCAGAATATACCGTTGGCTTGATAAGCCTTCGATGTAATTTGTAGCAAAGCCATTTAAAGTATAGGAAATGTAACTTATAGCCATGTTTTGGTGTCCCTGATCTAAACAATGAATTCTTTTCCTGCCAATAAGCTGTCAGTGGATGTTTACCACAGTTCCATAAGCACTTATATATTTCAATGCTCTCCTGTGAAAGGTGCTTGGAAGTTGTTACCACAACGACAATAAACTTCTTTTAGAAAAACAGTTATAGCTCTGATGACAAGAATAGCGTTCTTCTCGCAGTGGTGCCATTGTTGCGAGTGCCAGTACCATAATCAGACCCGGCCATATGCACACGTACAAAATATGACATAAATGAATCACTATTTTGTACTCTTAATCCATTTTTCACGCACCACTGATAGTTCAAATATTACACATATGTAACGGGCTATAATTAGTGTGTTTGTGCTGTTCTTCCATGTCGCTATTTGCCCGCGGGGCTGCTTCATTGTTATGTGTTTATTAGTGACTGAAAGAGACAGAGGAGTGAGGGAAAGGAGGTAAGGGGGGGGGGGGGGGAAGAGAGAGAGAGATGAGGATTAGCACTTTTTTTCCCCTCCATGCAACTAAGCGGGGGAATAATAAAGAGAGGAGTGCATGACAGACAGGAGGTATCACCAATGAGATTAGACAAGCCTCTTACATGAGCCGGGACAGCGCAAACACCCAGCATTAATGACACAATGACAGCACACGCACTCAAACATTCACTCAGACGCACACAAAGGCTCTTACACACACTCGCACAGAAACACAATCCCAGCACCACCACCTCCTCCTCCTGTGCAATAGGCAGTTTTTCCGACTTCCCGGCTAATCTCACTGTTTTTCAACAAATCGGCGGATTTAATATCAGATTAGTGGATTTTCAGTCCCAGATGTTTTTTGTTCAGAAAAATGGATTACAGTGTTTAAAGTTTGTGTGTGATCCCTGTTGAATTATTTGAGCGTGGGGACGAGTGTGTCAGATCCCAGTTATGTTGCAGCTCATGGTCCCATCTGTTGCCACTGAGTTTAGCCGGTCGCCGGAGCGTTTGCTATTACAACTCACAGCCGCATTGGGATTCCTGTTACGTAGTTTATCGGGGATGGAAGGAGCAGACCAATTGGGATGGAGTCGAGAAGTGGTTGTTTTGATGTGGAAGCGAGTTGTTTGTCAGGATGGTGCAGATTATGTCTGCCTTTTTCAGGTTATTTGAATTCAGTCATCTGCTCTCAGGTCAACTCTTTAAGACTATAGAAATCATAAAATGAGCTTTTTTTCTTTCTCTGCTCCACCATATTCCTGTGGGATATGCTGTTTTTATTTTTACATCGCTATCTGAAAGCTTGTTCCGTGTTATTTTGCTGCTTCCCGAACAAAAATGAATCAGAACAATCTCGAGCACAAACAGCTAAAAATTAAACAAAAGTACTTTTTACATGTTGGAGCTAATAATCAAATACAGTTCAACATGAAAAAGTTTGGAGAAAGTCGACTTTTTTTTCTTTAAGGCTTCAATATGCGTGAGTTTGGATTTGTCTGTTGCTCATATCCGCCCTACTGTCCTGCTTCCTTTCAAATTCTGACACCTATCAAGCTTGAGGCATGTGTCTTCTTTCCGCCTCTTCGTCTGTCTGTCCATCTCCTCATTTCAAACTGAACTGAAGTGCTGTCAGCTCCTGTAACTTCTACCACGATCACACATTCATCTCTGTCGCTGTCATAAAGCGCTGCAGCTTCCCCTGACCTCTTGCATGAGGTTTTTTTTTTTTTTTGTGTGTGTGGTCTAAAATGTATCACACTTGTCTGTAGAGATTTCAGAAAAAAGTTGACCGAGGGAGCAAGACCCCCCTCCAACCCCACCCCTCTATCTGGGTCACATCTACTTGTCTGGATGTCTGGCATTGCAGTCAGTTTAGGCGACGAACACGATTGTAGGCACGAAAAAAAACCCATTTTTGACTCCAGATTAAAATTGACCGCCACCCAGTTCCATCACCCTCTGTCTTCTTCCTCTTCCATCCCCTCCCAACCCTGCTGCCCCTTACCCTTTTTTTCTCTTTTCTTTTCTCTCTCTTTTTTTTTTCCACATCCAGATTTTCCGGTTATGACTTCTGTAAGAGTTCACAGCTCTGTCATTACCAATCTGAAGCTGGTAATCTGGCCTGAGATGGCATTAGCGGTGCGGATTAGCGCAGATAAAGGCCTCATAAGCCAGCCGGGGCTCTTTGTTAAGAACCTACCCGACTGATAGGGAGAGGCGATAGCAGTGCACACAGAGCAGATGCCTCATCAGAAGCTAAGCTGCAGAAATAATACGAGTAATAGGCAGTGAGAAGGAGTGGGGAGATCTGATCTTTGCGGAGCAGATGTTCACAACTGGGAAAATTAGCAGGACTTTTTAGCTGTAATAAGAGTGTGGCCACCTCTCTTCAAAGCAGGACTGTGAGGGCTCAGATGAAAAGAGTCACAGCCGTCAGATGTGCGAAAGTGAGTTTTAATGTCGTTTAAAGGATATTGAGTGGTTTAGAGTGGCTGTGTGTGTGTATTTAAGGCTGATGGCAGGTGGGAGGTGGTGGGCAGCTTGCAACAAGGCTACCTAGGGGCGCTCTCTGACTCACATCCACAGCTCAACAGTCAAATGGTCAGTTTGTGTGAGTGTGCGAGTCTACACACAGAGAGAGGCATACACAGATGCTCTGGCAAAGTCCCCTCATCAAGTGTATGTTAATGTCTTTACCTCACGGTTCAGAAGAAGATTTATTCTGCATGAAAAACCTCCTGCCAGGTTCCTAAAAATAAACAAGCACACGCTCAAGACATATTAATTTTCCCGTCCGAGCTCAACTGTTAAAGCAAAATGCTATTCAGTGTTTTTCTTGTAAAGGAAATAAAGGAGATGAAGATGCTCAACATGAGTCCCACCTACATATTCACTCACTAATGATTATCCACATTAATTGATTGTCCTCTGCGTGTGTGTTTGTGTGCGTGTGTCTCCGTCTCTTGCCGTCTTTGCGCCTCAGCAGACTTGTTGTCGTCGCTGTCTTCGACAGCCTACCTGAACGACCACGAGGCGGTGACCAAGGCCTTCGCCGAGGCTCGGCAGATGAAGGAGCAGCTGAAGAGAGAGCAGCAGGTGCTGGATGCCAAGGTGGCAGCCGTCAGCAACCTCAGCCTCAACAACGGCCGCTCAGACAAGGTAAAGCACTTAAAATTGCATCTACGTAACAGAACATGATGGGCTTTATTTTACTTCTTCATTTTGTTAATGGTTTTTTTTTTTTTTGGGTCACACTAAATCAAAGTTATGACCTCATTTCTATGGCAAAGTGTTCAGTTAAGTTAAAAGTGTATGTGGATTCTTACAAATAAATACACATTTTTAAACCAGGAAAAAAATTAAAAATCTGAATTGTTGGGACTGAACACATACTGTAAATCCACCCGACTCTCCAAAGTCATAACAAGCTGTACCGTCTCATTGTCAGCGTGTAATAATTTGTCGTGCCATATGCCATCCTCGCTGCACTATGTAGGAGGTAAATCGGTGTACAATGCTCTCGCTGAAATGTGTTGAAGCTAAACAGGGCCAGATAAGGTAAAACCAGAGGCATCTCAGAGGTAATGAGTGTGTCTGTAAGGCGCACTGCAGGGCTGTGTGTGAGTGTGTGTGTGTGTGTGGCAGAGCAGAGCGTCAAGGAGACGGTAATGTGAAATGACGGCGCCGGCTCCTCGGCAGCGTGGCCAAATTGTGGTTATTTGTTAAACACATTGGGAGTCAGCTGGTGCACACACACGCACAAACACACACTCGGGTGCATACATGCAGGGTAACAGCGTGCTGGAAGCATCTGCACTGCTGACATTCAACAGCTCTATCCCTCTCTTTCTTTCTCCTTTTTGTTTTTTTTACTTTGATGTGACACATTTCAAAGTGTCTAACCCACACTGATCTCTGCATTGTACACAGATAGTAACATACTGCATTACACATGACTATAACCAGTGAGAACTGGAAATATGATAATTATACCAGTGAGTAAGGGAACGTATTTTACGGTTTGTTCCTTACGTGGAGACATTTAGGTGCTTAAACACTGACATTTTTCATGTCTCGTTAGATCAGTTCAAGTTCCTGTTATTATAAGTTTTTTATATCAGTTGTACTGTGGAATCATATAATAATTACTTATTAATAATAACGGGAGAATTGTTGAAAGAAATTCTTATTTCTGTTTTACATTTCTTTTTTTTTTGACATGCAATCCTGTTACTATAAAACATTTTTAGTTTCGGCACTGGGAATATTTTTTTGTAAGTCATAACTCGTTTGCATCCTCACACGCTCACCTTGACTCCTGTTCCCTTTGGCTTTGTGTGAAACAGGCGAGCTCCCGCCGTTCACATACAACAGTGTCATCCATGACACACACACAGGATTAGTTTTGTCGCTACTTTGTGTCTTGGCTCCAGTGTCAGCCATTCAATCCACGTTTCTCATGTACTATACTGGGGTTTAATGTCAGACTAGGCTGTCATCCACTCGGTCTGCCTGTTCATCTCCATCTCTGCCTCACACACACACACACACATGGCATAAAACCGTTCGAAACAGCACATTTAATCTTATGATCTAAAAGTAAGAAGCACACTTTGTGCTCTTATCTTTTTTTTGTGGAAGGAGGTTTGAATGAGGCTTTCACTTGTGCGAAATGAGGAAGGTTCTTTAAATACTTCTGCTTTGCATGTAGAATGGCTGGATAATTCCAACCCATTGGCAGGTTATTGAGCGTTTATAAAAACATACAAAATTCCAAATAAAATACTTTTTAAAAGGCTTGCGAAAACATGTTTCGCTGCGCGCCTCTGGCTTTTATTCTCCCGCTTCCCTTCCTGTCTTTTTAGCAGTATTTATTCCAATCTGGGGAGGAAATTATCGCTAACAATTAAACTCTATTGGACTAAAAACAGAGAAAATGCATTTCATTATCATTCTGCCCTCCCTCCATCTAGCCAGCCAGCTCGCCAGGGTCACATGTAAATGGAGAGGGACACTTTTTGGAAGGTTGTTTTAGAAGACGACAGTGTTTTGGGTAGCGCTCCTAATCGTATAATTAAACTGTAAAACGCTCGCGCTGGTGCGCTTCCGTGTACGTGTGTGCGAGCGTGTGTGCTCGTCTGCAGTCAAGTTCTAGCGCAGAGTGTGCCGGCTGCTTGCATTAAGCATGTAAATGCTCAGTAAATCAGCCTTTTATTGGTTGTAATAAATACCCAGGGGGCCGTGCGGCGTGGCCTCGCTCTCGTCTGTGCTGCACTCTCTCGTTCTCTCTCTCTCTAATGCGTCGACCCTTGGGGGCCTCTGCAAGAGAGAGGCAAGCCGCAGCACTCCACTCTCGCAGGTGGCTGCCAGGAGTTGCCACACACACAAGCCCACTCACACAATCCATTGTACACACAGAATATGCAGTGTACACACAAAGCGGCAAACATCCAGATAGGAGTAAATGTAATCAACATTCTTGCACATGCAAACAATACACACAGATGTGTGTTCAAACATGCGGGCATAACGCACTCAAACAATTTGATGCTTCCACAAACTGACACTGAAATGAACCAAAACACAAACTGCCTTTCTACTTAAATTACAACCGTCATTTGTCTGCAGCCTCTGTATTGATAGAAAAACGATAAATAAACAGATTTGTTTCAGATCAAAGGCGAGTATGAGGAATATTCCTGAATTTCTCATCTCTCGACAGAGAGTCGGCTTCTCCGGTCACTGAAACTGTGACACATTTAAACATTAGACAGTCGTTGCTTTTCATAGTTATGAAATCAGAGACAGAGAGTCAGTCACAAGAATGACTTGTTGTGGGTGCAAAAGGAAATTGTTCGGCATCACTGCAGGTTTGTGGTTTCATTCATTCACATATTCCCTGACTCAGTCACTGACCGACTGCAACTGTGAACTGTTTGTGTTGTTTAGGACAAAGCTGCCTTGGAGAGTCTGAGTCAACAGCTGAAGCAGCAGGCCGAGAACAAGTTCAGCCACGCCATGCTGGACTTCACCATGAGTGGAGACTCTGACGGTAGGGAAACAGACACACACACACACACACACACACACACACACAGTTTATGCATGGAGTCACTAAACTGAGAAAAAGGCTGTGAGTGTTGATGAACGATGACAAGAAGATGAAAGTCTTCCAGGGCTGGTACCGTATATCTGCCAAATATTTATATTAACTGATATCAGCCTGCCTGCAAATGAGGTCATGTTTACCAATTTGCTGTTTATCTGTTTCACCACGATATTTCGCTCACTGATTGTTCCACGACAGAGTAATGAAGATTTGAAAGACTTTTAATGATATCAATAATTTTCATAATTAAGTTTTTTGTTTTTTGTTTTTCCTGAATAAAAGAGAAAATAACCGTTACCTTTCTATGAACTTGAGCATACAGAGTAAAACTCTGTGTAGTCGCTGTCCTCCCAAACGTGTGATCAGTGAGTCAGTCAGACTTTTTTATAATATGAGAAAAATGATTTTTATGATATTTATTTAGCTTAATGAGCAACAGATTTTTCTCGCCCATGAAAAAAAATTCCCAGCATTTTAGCTCGTCTAATGAACAAAACTTGTCCAGTTTTCTGTATACGTTTGACACCCTGGTTCCCTTCCCCAGGCTCTCCCAGCGTGTCAGACTCCAGGATATTCCGAGAGTCTCGGGGTCGTAGCAGCAGCGAGCCGCACATCAAAAGGCCGATGAACGCTTTCATGGTCTGGGCCAAGGACGAGAGGCGAAAGATCCTCCAGGCCTTCCCCGACATGCACAACTCCAACATCAGCAAGATCCTTGGTAAAAATCACACACCTACACTCGCACGGTGTGAATGACAAGTGGCTTTGCTCCACCCTCTCATGTGAATAACCCTAGAGAAAGGAAGAGCGGTGTGAGTTGTATTTTCCACTTTCTTAAACACACACTCGCACACATACACTAATTGTGATTTCCTTACAAGCAGTGGCATTGTGTAAGTGCTGTTAATGAACGGTTAGGGAGAGCACAGCTTCGACAAATGATGATATAATTCATTATGCATTAAACAAGCAGCGCGAGGCCGCCTGACATTTCCCCCAGACCGCCGGGATCGGCCCTGACATTTTAAAGAGCTCCTAAGCGTTTTATAACACAGGGAAATCTGGTTTTAATAAGCCTCCTCTCTCTCCCTCTCCCTCCCTCCCTCTCTCTCGATTGCTAACAGATCGCAGAAAACAGAGAGAGAAAGACCGAGAGAGCGAACAGCCGAGCGCTGACAGCTTTTAACCATTAAACATACAGTAGTCAAGTGCAAATTCAGACCAGATATGAAACACACAGGGGGAAGACATACTCAAGATTACACCCACACACACATGCAGGGCGCTGATGCTGCAAGCAGAAACTGAGCTGAGAGATGACAGCAGGTTAAGTGAAGTCCTCATTAGCTGAGATGAGTACCTGTCGTCCCCGCTGCTCCCCTCATTAACCTCCTTTAGCGCTCTATGCGTTCTCTTTCCGGGTGAAACGTCCAACATTATCTCAGCGGCGCTCACAGTGCAGCGACATCGATGCCAGCTTTTCATTATCGTTCATCTCTGTGCTGTTATTTGTCGTCTTGCTCTATGATCACATTTCACAGTTTTACACGTTTCCTCCCTTAGACAAAAGCTCTCTTTGGAAACTCCCCATCTGCCTGTTTTTATTTTATTTTTTCCAAAGACACGCAGCCATCCCTAACAATACATGCTCTGTGTGTGCAGGCTCACGCTGGAAAGCCATGACCAACCTGGAGAAGCAGCCGTACTACGAGGAGCAGGCTCGGCTCAGCAAGCAGCACCTGGAAAAATACCCCGACTACAAGTACAAGCCACGGCCCAAACGCACCTGCCTGGTGGACGGCAAGAAGCTGCGCATCGGCGAGTACAAGGCCATCATGAGGTCCCGCAGGCAGGAAATGAGACAGTACTTCAGTGTGGGGTGAGTGGGTTGGCTTTCTTTGTTTGTTGGTTGTTTTTTCTCCAGTAAGAAAACAGGGATTAACAATTACTTTTTTTTGGTTTGACTTTGTACTTCATATTTTAAATGAGTTACTGTTTATTTTTCTTTGTTTTCCTGTCACATCAAATGCCTAAAAAAAAATCAATCAATCTTTCAGTTTTTAATGAATTACTAACAAAAAAAAGATCACAGCAGAAATTTGGAGAAAGCAAGTCAGCGCATAATTGCATAATTTCCTTTTGTTGTTTGCGGCCTACCTGCAGCGAGGCCCGCCCCTCACCTTAACAAATTGAATTTTGTGTCGGAACAGGCGTGACAACAAGATGCTGAATTAGTTATAAACAGAAGCAGGAGGTGTTCTCCTTTAGTGTGATTTAAATTTCCTATTTTCAGTGTTTTTAAATACAGTCCTTTAAATAATAATAATAATAATAATATCAGAAATTAAACTACAGGATGCAGGCTTACTTTTCTCACAAGGGGTCACAGTGAGTGTTATGAGATAATAAGCACAAAATGCACAGTTTTGTTTGGATGGTTTTTTTGGATATTACCTTTGAGTTGATTTTTTGATTTTTTTATTTTCCTAAATCATGAGTCAAGAGAAGCAACAGCTACAGTTTTATATGCTTTATATGGTTTTATCCACTTAGAATTGAACCCTATGGTTGCCCATAGGAAGATTTTGTTTGTCCCTTTACAGTTGTATTAATGTTATTAATTTTATATGCTTAGATCCTGTATTTTGAAACTAAAGGCTGTTGAAAAAACAACAACAAAAAACTACAACAACTCTCTCGATGAATCAAACCATTGTTCCAAAAATCTTATGAGAGAAATAAATCAGTTTTGTCTTCCTGCATGAAACATAAACCATTATTTGAATAAACATACCTCTCTGCTAATAACAATATTATTAGCAGAGAGTAAAAATTACAAATGTGGCTTTTTTCTGTTGTGCGTACATGGCGAAGCCATTTGCATTAAAGTTTGGCCATATACTTAAGTGACCACACATGCACATGGATATCCAGATGTGTAAAGTATGGATGTAGAATCCAAACATTACAGACTGAATGCAGTTTAATTCTTTTTTCTTCTCTGAAAAAAAGAAACATTTGTTCTAAAAAACACATCAGGATAAATCATGCGTTCTGTGTGGGTCAGGCCATGAGGTTTCATCCACATCAAGTGCAGTATTGTGTTTAGAAAGTAAGAGCTGTTTCTGAGTGTTTAGCTGAGAACACGCACTCAGGTTATAAACACGCTGACTGTAAATGTCAGAGGTTTCAGACGTGATGCTTTAAGAATCACTGTTGGTGCTTGAGAAAAGACTGAAGACGTCAAACTGTCAGTTTTCTCTCAATTCCAGTTTTAATGAGAAGTTAAGCTAACAGCACACAGGCTGTAGGTTTATATTTACCACACAGATATGAAAGGGATTTAGTTTTTCCCCATTTGTGTAATAATTTTCTTAATGGCTCAAAGAGAGAGAGTCACCATTCAGGGAGGGATCTCAACATTTATGTGATTTCAAAAGTGTTGCGAGCGCTGCATTTAATGTGCTGACAGCCTTCTTCCTCTGTGCGTGCAGGCAGCAGGGTCAGCTGCCGTTGTCCTCTGCAGGCGTCGTTTACCCAGGTGCCCTATCCATGGCGGGGATGCCCTCACCCCAGATGCCCTCAGAGCACTCGAGCATGTCCAGCAGCCCCGAGCCCAACGCCAACCACCACCAGAACCCCAGCATGCCTGGCCTCAAGGGGGAGGAGCCGCGAATCAAGGAGGAGGAGCTCAGGCTAGACGACAGCAATGGCGACGTGTACGACGACTTTGACTACGAGGACGAAGATGGCGACTACGCCAGCGATAACGAGAACCATATCACCCAATAGGACGGCATCAGCACCGCCTGCTTTTTGTGTTTTGTTTTGTTTTTTTGTAAGCCAATCACCGCTGGTTAATCTCACAAAATCCCCACCAATCAGGAAGAAACCTTTCACTTTTGCCAATCGCTTTGGAACCAGTTTCACCCCCCCCCCCCCCCGACTAACATGGACTCTTCTAATAGAGCCAGATCCACTCCCCTCCCCTTCCTCTCCCCCCGGAGTCCTGATACCAGCATCTTTTGATCAATCAACCGAAGCACAGGACCTGTCACTCACACTGACTGTTACACACTGACTGGAGGAAGAGACGACCAAGGCAGTTCTGAAGCTCGCTGAGGAATACCCACATAGTACTGCAGGTGTTAGAGTGTAATGCCACGAGTGAAGAGAAAGCAACATGGCTCTCAGAAAGCAACCTTTTAGTCCCGTTTGTTGAAGAAAAACTGAAAAACAGAGGACCTGTCAAAGGCTAACATGACACTTTAAGATGGCGGACCTGTTTATTATCAAGAGACATTTTTAAAAATAAAACAGCTTTTTTTGTTCTTTGGTTCTATAATATTCTCACTCAGGTACACGGTGCCAATAAGTGGCTTGTGAATGTGATTTGTTGTTTTTGTGCTACAAGTTTGAATAATAATAGAAAAAAGAGACTTTTCTTTTTTTCCCCTTTTGTTGTAAAGCACCTGAAAGACATGAGACATTTATTTTTAACAAAAAGATATCTTTTCTTCAACCTCGCAGTGTGCTGTCAGCAATCCCCCCCAATTTTTCTCCCCCTTTGTGTTTTTTTGTGACCGCCCGCTAACCCCCCCTCCCCTCCTTGCATCGCATGGAATCAAATGGGACGGTCCAGCCGGGACTGACCAGCACAAAGTGGACTGTCCCACTTTGAGTGGATTTTCGGTGTGTGGGGAGGGGTGGGTTGCAGCAAAGGGAAGTCTCTCTGGCGTCACGGAGCAGAAACAAAAGCACTGTGTTGCGAGACAATCCACCGGTTTCCTTCTCGCTCCATCCTTCTATCTCGATCTCGTCCAGGGCAAAAAAAACCCCACACATCAGTGCGACTTCGATCGAAACATCCCAACAGTGCGAGTGTGTGTCAGTGTGTGTGCTCCACCATTGGACGTTTGCACACGCGCTCGCAAAAAGAAAGCTAATAATACTGCAGAAAGACAGGCAACTAATGCTGCTGCTGTTATTTCCTGTAACACACACACACACACGCACACTGTGTTCTGTCCAGTGTTTTCCTAACCCCCCACCCTCCAATCAACGTTGTCCTGCTGTATTGCAGTGGGCGGAGCTGAGGTGAAGTCAGCCAGTCAGTGTTTCTGTTTGTATTTGAATACTGTATTTTATTATTATTTTTCTTCAAACTGCCTCTAGTCTAATAATATTATTAACAATAATTATAAGGATGGTCAACGTTTCCTAAGTTTAGTAAGTTATGTACAGTATAATTTATTTTTCTCCTCTTTATTGGGTTTTTATGACCATATGAAACAGTCAATGAAGCATTATTCTATTTAGCTGGTAGGTATTTAGATCTAAACAAAAAGTTGTCATTTTACCTTGCTTTGTTTTGCAATTTTATTTTATGTTATTTTATTTTTGATCCCCTCCTATTAATCCTGTGCGGGCGGGTGAGCTGGACTGAAAGACATGGACGCCAGCCTTCGTCCGAACTGAAGACGTAACCCTTTTTATCATGTCCGAACCCATTTCTAAGAAGCACTCAGACTCTGTGCAGTCAGAGAAGAAGAACATGATTTTATATTGTTATTATAATTTTATTTGTAATGATTATCATAATGTATAATGTGAATTTCCTCTTCTTCTTCTTCTTTTTTTTTTTAAATTTTTACATGTTTTTGGTTTGTCACTTTTTCTGTGAACAGAGACCCGTCCCCGTTTACTAGTTTGGCTGCCTCACGGCGACACAGTGGAACATCTTTGGCATGGATCCACACACGCGCACGCACACACACACACACACACACACACACACACACACACACACACACACACACACACGTGTGCGCACTGGGGGATGCACCGATGAAATTCTGGGCCAATACCAACACTGATGTTTATAATGTAGCTGACAGCCAATACCAATATTTTTTCAGTGTCTTTCTTTTGTACAAAAATATACTGACCTGTTTGAAAGTCTTTCAGATCTTCATCACACATTTTTTGAACATTCAGAATAAAGGATGTCTTATTTGTTAATATCCCGAAATCAGCAGGATTGAATATCGGCCAATAACGATATTAGGCCGATATATCGGCCATTTTTATATATATATATATGTGTGTGTGTATATATATATATATATATATATATATATATATATATATATATATATATATATATATATATATATATATATATATATACATACATATATATATATATATATATACATATAAATATACATTTTTTTGGGTGGGGGGTATTTATACACCCCCTTTGTCTTTTTTTTTTTTACCAGTGAAGCAATGAAATTGTTTTAAAGAGATACCACCTGACCAGTTTTAGAGTCTTTTATTGGATTTTTTAAAGAATTAATCCAAATAAAACCTATTTGACAATATCTGTCAACGAGGGTCAATATTAGCTGATAATATATTCAACCGATATATCAGTACATCCCAAATGTGCAGATACAACACATACAGGCACATTTCAAATGAAGAGATTATCATGACAACCAAACAAATCCTATGCTGTCCTTTTTGTTTCTTGAAAAAAAAATCCTGTATATAGACATTTTTTTTGTTTTGTTGTTGTTGTTTTTGTTTTTTGTGGTAGCAGTGACTTTTTTTTTTAATCATGAGAAAGCAGTGTTTACTGCGATCCACCAAGGCTGTTCCACTGTGTGCGCGTGTGGGTCTGCAGTATCTTCATCAGGAGCCCTTTGCTTTGTTTGAGCTCCACACGATGCTACAGGAGCCATGACTGCTCTTCAGGTGTGCTGTTTTCATGTCACATTCTCGCTTCTAGATGTTTCCTACATGCCACATAACAAGCTTCTGGGTCTTAATTTTGCTGTATAGTCACCCCTGTTATCACACCTTTGTTGAACCCCATGCTGGAAAGAGGGGACTAAATGAATAAGTCCATTTTTTTAAACAGTATCAGGAGGGTGGGTGTTTGGGTGGGGCATTAAGAGATCAGTCATCCCTGCTGGCAAGGTCCGTCCCCATATCAAGACAATGAAAATGATGATGATGATGATGATGATATTATTTAAGACAATCAAAGTCATGAGTGGAGCTCAAAACAAAGTGAGAATTATTACTAGTAAACAAAAAAAAATCTTACCATCTCAACTTGAAAATTCAAGAAAGATAATTATGTAAATATAACATAGAGTTATAGATTTATATTTTGTTCATAACACAGTGTAATATAAGTTGTATATTTCTTTTTTTTTTCTTCCTCTCCCTACTGTCTCTTTTATTGATGTTATCCATGCCACAGAAAAGCAAGAGTCACAGTGCTCGCACAAAAAAAGAAGAAAAATATCAAAGAAATAAAGAAAAACAGGGGAAAAAAAGCCGTGGGCTGCCACCATCTGTTCTAAGTTCACTTTTTTTCAGTATTACTGCCAGACAAGGCTCTAATAAAGACAGCAATGTGTTCAGTAAAAAAACTTGTCCTGGTCCTGGTCACTTCTTTTCCTCCACACATTCACACGGCTTTACGGTTCCCCACACCAACATACAAATGTACACTGCCACTTTCCCCCCTCTTTTTTAAGGTATAATGCAGTGAACACACCACAGCATAAACACACGAGCAGACAGACAACTTTTTAAAGTAGTAGTAGTGCTGGTAGTGTCGACGTTTCTTCATTCCTCTTTCTAAAGTGGCTTAATGTGAGCCCATGTGTCGCCAAACGATTCAATCATCTCCATAACAACGTGTTAATTATGCCAAGTCCACCTTCTTGCCCCTCCAATCAGAGGGCCAGCTGGGAGGCGTGGAGAAGAATCATGGCCCACTAGCAACCTGATAACCTAATTAAGCACAACAAGGGAACACGGGGAGACGGGCTGGAGGGGGGGTGTAAGTGATGAAGTGTGTGTGTGTGTGTGTGTGTGTGTGTGTGTGTGTGTGTGTGTGTGCTAATCATAAAAAGAAGAAGAGTAGCCTATATTCGCAGTGTCCATATAAGCCTCCCCGGCCTGTCAGAGTGCTGGCTGTGCTGCTGTCACCAGTTTTAAAAGTGAAATCTTTAATTGATGCTCGCTTAAGAAGGTTGGGGATGTTCGTGCCTCCACTTCTGAAGGGTTAAAGAACACAAAACCCCACTCAGGGCACCCATTAAAGCACTGTCCCCCCCCATCTGTGTCCATATGTTAAACCCCCTCCACAGCCCGGCTCGACGCGCTGTGCGTGAAAACAGTTAAATGCACTCCAAGGAGATGATTTTACGTGCTTTGGTAATTACCATAACTACACACACACAGAGACCCTTTTGATGCAATAAAGAGGCAGGATGGGGGAAGATCCACAACTCCTACATTAAGAGGACGACTTCTTTTTTTTCCTTCTGGGCTTTGTGAATTTTTCAGAGGCGGCCTGGAGGTAAAATCTGAGAAAAGGTTTATGTGTGAATAGTTGAGGAGCAGAGAGGGGATTCAGATCCCCCCCCCCCCCCCCCCCTTTTTTTTTCTTTATTGTCAGCAGTACGTGAGATGCTGGAGGAAGCAAACAGTGGCTATACTCAGATTAAATCACACACACACACCCTAAGGTGTACTGTAGGAGTTTGCTCAGCTTAAACCACATTTATATCTAGCGGGTATTTCCATCACAATAGCTCAGACCAAAGAGGGGAAACTATTACAATGAGCACATATTTACATTTGAATGCCTGCTTATTTTTCTGATTTAATTTGCTCAAAGTTTTTGCGCAGGCCCAGTAGCCCGTGGATCGCTTGAAAAAAATAAAACAACAAAACTTGAATGCGTGAACGCGCACCTGGCGTGACTGTGAGCACGGCCCTCTGCCTGCACTGCCTCGGCTCAAATATACAGCTTTTTTTTTTTCTTCAAACCGTGGGTGTTTGGAAATTGAGTGAAAACGATGTCACATTAATGATTTAAAGTCGGTAATAGGATGTGCTGTGACGCTGAGCCCCCAGCTAAGCTGAGTTTAAGGCTCCGGCGTTAATGTATTCATGAGGAGGAGGATTATACAGAGACAAGAGCAGCTAGAGAGCTGAGTGCAGCACAGCAGCCAGGGCCAACAGGCCTTCTAGATATTATATATAACTCCATTTATACTGCACGATGCAGGAGGTAGGACTGCACACACACACACACATAAAGGGTAAGGCGGGAATTGCTTTTGAAATCATGCAGTGTGAGCCTGGAATTGAATTTGATTGTATTAATGTTGTTTTATTACTTATTAGTTTTTATCGATAAAGCTGGGGAGGATAGCAGCACACTGCTAAATTGCTAATAATTATCGCCGTTGTTGCTATACGTTGAATCTAAAATGAACCTGTTTAAATATAGTTTATTATTTTATTTTAAAAAATGAGAAAAGAAGGGTAAAAACTAGGTCCTTTATTTTGAAAATGCACTGTTATCTCATTGATTCTAGAGGCGAACACAATTTTTAAAAATGCAATTATATATTAATTCTACACTACAACCCAGATCATTACACGATTGCGGGTCTAGTTGTCTGTTTTTTTTCCCTCCTCCTTCTTTCATCTTTGATCCTGGCAGAGCAGCTAATCCTCAGTCTAACATACTAATGTCTACACAAACTGCAGCATCATTTACCCCCCCCAAAATGAAAGCATCATAAAAATGATTTCAGCAAGTACTTAAGCTGCCATTTTCCCCAAATATTTCATCAGTCATGTCTCATTTTGTAAAAGAAAAAAGGGAAAAAATAAGAGAGGGGGGAGAAAAGTGAAATAAGAGAAGAGGCTGTGCGTCTGGCCATTAATATCAGGTGGCTGATGCATTAAGAGTCCATAAAATAATCCCTTATCAGAAAGTGTTTGCACTCAAACCATAAAAACGAAGTCACATGGTGCAGAGATGTAAAATAAAATATAGACGTGCAGGCATATGGTATATTCAATATATTTTTAAAAGAAAAAAAATCATTTTGGCACATGGCCACCCAGTCACTTTATTCTCCGTGATTTAAGTGTGAGGAGCTTTGCACGCGGATTAATGTGTGACATTTCACATGTAGAACATATCGCATCATCACATGACAGCCCCGCTCGGTCCTTGTGTCTTTGCATGCAAACATGACAAATTACGTTCAATCACTTGTGTCTGGCATCTGTTCTTTCTTGGGGAGGGAGGGGGGTGAGTCAATGCGAGACGAGCCTTGAGACAAACGGGGTGAGATGGCGGTGGGGGTGTTGATTGGAAAACATGGCCAGTGACCAAGCGGACATTAGCGGTAAATGGCCGGCGTGACCTGAGCGCAACTTCATCCGCTTCCCTCAGTCGGGTCCTCCAACGAGCGGAGTAATCGGCGTGACACGAGGCAAACAAAAACAAAGCGTCGCCGGTGTTTGAGCGACGGGCCTAATGTGACAGATCTGAGAGCGGCGGCGTGTGAGAGACAGGCGTGGCACGCAGGGGAACAGCGAGGCCCAGGGGGCTGATCCCCAGTCGAGGCCGGGAAAACTGGCTTGCCGCCCCTGACACGTCGCCCTTCCGCTTCAGCCGCAGCTCTCACATGAAACGCTCGCCGGCTCAATCCGCCGGCAGCTGGCCTACTTTCAGCCCTCTGTATCCCCGTCGGTGCGTCTCCATCGACATTTGTTTATTTCCATTCATGCATCTGTGCAGAGTGTTCGTCTGTGTGTCTTTCTCAGTGATTTGTGCTCCTTTCTTCTTTCATTCATAAGACTTTGAATGGGCACCGTTATACCCTCCTCTTTAGCCTCTACCCTTCACCTTTGACCTCGTGTGTCCCTGTCGTCCTCCTGCAAATATTTACAAAACATATACAAGTCTTCATTTATATTTCATACGCAGGAAACAGCCGACCTTCACCAAGTTTTTCTTGTTTGTTATCTTTTACTCTAAAAAGGTAAAAAACATGGACGTTTATGTAACAGGTTGATCGAACCATAATGGTGACATAACAAATTAGACAAGTAGAAATGACTGAACTCATCACCATCAGATGCTAACGTGTAGGTGGGCCAATCACACGAGAGCAGCAGAACTTTTCACAGTAAACTTGAAAACAGGATGATTTTTCACCGCGCAGCAGCAGAATCAAAGCGAGATAAAGAAGCCCGTGGGTGCTTTAACGTCAGTCCGTGAAATATGTATATTTTTTTGTGGCATGAAAAAAAACCCTGTAAAACTGTTATTTTCTCTTCCCATCAACACCCTAATGCACACATGCAAATATTATGCTAATGGTATGTTAATTGGTGGAGTAGCTGCAAAGCAGCCCTGCTGTTCAAATGACTGGTGAGAAAATAGGTGGGGTCAGTCGCAAGCTGTAAAAGCAGCTCCAACACAAATAAACAAAACCCTCGGGGATTAACAGAACAAGGGCCAGTGATAAACGGATGAGAAGAGAGACAGGGAATACAACAGGCTGTAAGTGAGGGGGACAGGGGAATCAGCTCGGGGATATGGAAATACGAAGGAGAAGCCGAGGGACGAGGGTAAAGAGGAATAAGAGGAGGACGAGGGGTAAAGAGGGGTTTACCGAGCAGACACGGGGATTAAAAGGAAGACTCGGTGAGGGGAGAAAGAAAGAGGACGAAGGTAAAACAAATAAGTAAAAAAAGGCTGAAAGGGAGACATTAAAAGGCGAGGGGATGTAACGGAGGCTGGAAAAAAAAAGTGCTGTGAAAGGAGAAATGAACGCGAGGAGATGGAAGAGCTTGTCAGTCCGAAGGGGGAAAAGTCACCTGAGAAAGATTTAAAGTAAAAGGAACAAAGAACAATTAAAGAGAGAAAAATGTGCTCGGATGGAAACATCACAGGACGACCATGAGGGAGTTTATTTTAGCTGCAGCATCACAACACAGTCGAGCTTCAAAAGTCATTTATCTTTCATGACTTCATGTATGTATAAATCACTTTGAGTATTTAAGTACGTTGTGTGAAATGTACTGGTTGCCTTGCAGCTTTGGGTTTCCCAAAGACAAACATGTAATAATAGAGTCATTATTAGGTACACTTAAACTTAATATGATTCACATACAGGGGGGAAAAGGAAGAGTGCACATCAGGCTGGATGAAACTTTTTTCTTCTTTTTCTTTTAGATAAAAAATCAACTGCGTTTCTCCCCCAAGCATCCTCGACATAGTGCTGGATGGAAGGCAATCACTCCTTCTCACTCTCAAGGTAGCGCAGACTCAGGCTGTAACTATGTTTCATCAGGCAGTCGTGCTCAGAGGTCACACAGAGGTCACGCGGGCCTTTCTTCACTGCTCTGCCTGACGTCAGATGCTGGCATCGCGGTTTCACGACTGAACCGGTTGCTCTGCATCAAAGACGCCCTCTTTTCTTTCTCACATGCTGAAACGAGGGTGAGCGTGTGGGAGTGCAGCGTGCAGCATGTGTCCAGAAGGTGACACTGCACCCACAGGTATGATTAATTAAGTGCGATGCTCTTGACCCGCAGTAAACCGTGGTAAAACGGCTCATCGTTTAACTTATGGCTTCATTATGTAAATGTACTGCTCTCATATAGCGCTTGGCTGCGTTATCAGCAAAGCAGTAAGGCAGCAACGCTTTACACTTTCCTCTGCTTCACACACACAGTCACACGCTGGAGCTGGAAGAGCCGCCGCGCAGGTTCACTGTTTTGCTCAGACCCGACTCTCCTTATGTTTGTAGCTTAAAGTAAAAATAATCGTTTATAGAAAGTGCCAGACTCGACGAGAGATCACGTCCTTTGTCTGTCAGCATGTTTGCAGCGCTGAGTGTTTCATTGGTTATGTTTATGACAAATGATTGTGGTGACTGATTCCCAGTTTCTCTCCTCACTGTCCCAATCTCGGGCTTTTACTGGGAAGCTTGGGTGGCAACATTTGGGACTGAAACATGAAGCGACAGTGCAGTTCCACTAATGGCCACTGGAGGCTGGCTCCAAAAGTTTATTGAGCCATCTTTGACAAAAAGAAAGCAGCTGAACTTCTGTTTAACTCGCTTGTTTTAATTGTTTTGAAGCTCACAGTTAGGCAGTGTTAGCAGGCGTGGCTTGTTTGGCTGACAGGCGTGTTCAGGATTAATAAACAGTGTGAGAACAATATATGCATATATGTATCAGCGCAGAGGTGCAAAGTAAAGTAAGACATACAAGTACAAGTACATTAAACATATACTTTACCAATATATGTACTAAGTTACATCCCACCATTGGTCCGTGCTCTCATAATAATTAACAGTGTTCTGTCCCAGTGGTTGTGGTGGTTGTAGTGGTGGTGGAGCACTCCTCCCTCTATGATCACTTCCAGCTTGATGATGGCAACAGCCGAATGCGGAAGTTAAGGCCTCGGAACAACAGTCCACTGACCAGTGTGTGATGTCATGGTGGATGTGTGCATCTTCTATATACAGTCTGATATTAATGTAATGCGAGCAGTTTTGATCCTAAAGCAACCAAATGTAGATTCAACCAAAAAGTTTGTGAAAAGGTTTTATTGTCAAATGTTAGTAAAGTGCAATAATACTATATTATATAGCATGTAAAAAAAAAAAAGAAAAAAATTAAGGATGATTAAAAAACACTTATTAGAGCAATCATGAAGGCTTCTTCCTGCCAGGGAACGTACTCTCCATACACCATGTTGCAATGAATAATTGTTTGGAGAATTGAGAGTTATAAAAACATTGCCGTGCGCACCCTAAATAAATAAGGCACCCTATCGTTTTCTTAGGAGTCTGTCAGGGGCTTTATAACACCAGGCCTCAAGTGCCTCTGGTCTTTTCCTGTGTTTGGTGTAATGTGTAAGAGCTCAGCGGGCCCTGGCAGGAACAACACTATTTGGAAACTGTCAGTGTCCGCTCTGTGCCAACCAGCCACAAGATACACCCCCCACCCCCCTCTTTTACTGAAAAACATCCCCTCTGGAGCCCCAATGGCTGCCAGTTTCTCAGACAGCCCACCGCTGACCCCTTCAGGCCAGGAAACTGTCGTCCAGCCAAGGAGCCAAAGAGCCCAGGGGCCTCGATTTCTTTCCTTTTTTTCCCCCCCTCCCGACTCTAAGATGGCTCTGCTGGCTGCTCGCTCAGGCCTGGGAAAGGAGGGTGGAGAGACACGGGGAGAGAGCAGCGAAGACAGAGAGAGAGACGGAGAGAAAGTGCTCAAGTTTGCATTTTTAATTTGATCGCCCCGTCACTTCACTTTGCTCCAAGATTTAAAAAGCCCACTTATTCCTCCTCATCTTCCTCTGGACTTTTTTCTAAAATGACAAGGATTTCCCCAGAACTCATGTTCTCCAGATGGCAGGACGGAAGCCACGAGCCATGCAGCAGACAGCCATGTGTCCTGACAGTTGACTTTGAGTCAGAGTTGCGATCAATTTGATTTGTTTGTTTGTTTTAACTAAAGGTCGAACAAGGTCGCACGAAAACCCGCCTCCCCCCAAAAAACAAGTGCCCTCTTGATTGTCGTCATTTATTTGTCCTCCTCTGGGTTTTGCGTCCTCTCTCATCGGGCCCCAAATATGAGCGGTTGGCTCCGTCTCTCTGCCTCTGGGTCCTGTGTGGAAGATTTTTTTTTCTCCTCTCTATTGGGACAAATCCAGGACAATCCAGCCACAGTATGGTTGAGAGTAAAACGAGGGAAAAGAGAGGCAGGAAGAGACGTGACAGCGGAGGGATTGCGGGTTTAAAGTTTCAACTTTGGACAGCTGTTGTATCATCAGAGGGTCAGAGGGATTTCCTGGATGGAGGTGTCTTAATGGCTTGGTGTTAATATGTATTCATAGACAACCCATTAACGGCCTTCGCTAACACACCACCTCCTCTTCCTCCGTCCCTTCCATAATGGCCCTGGCTCGGCCTGCTGGTCTGCATGTAGCGGATATAGCGTGGATTTATTCTGATGTTCCCGGGGATTACACCCTCAGTGAGCTGTGTATTATGAGTAGATTTAGAGGCATAACTCCTGAAGATAAGGGGGGGATTGGGACGATTGTTTAAACGGCTTGCGTTAGCCATCATCGCAGGGCTAGCAGCGCGTGCTCGTGTGCGCGTGTGAGTATGTGTGAGAGAAAGAGAAAGATTCAGGACAATCAAATGTTCACGGCATTGATATTCATTGAAATTCCAAACTGTCTCGTTCACAATACGAAACACTATTCTGAAAATGCTTTAAACGAATTCAAATGAATGCTTTATGTAACCGAAATGCTTTCTGGATAATGAAAAGCTTTTGGTTGCATTAATCAAATGGGAAATTCCAACGATTATGCACAATCACTGCAATTTATTTTCACCTCATCGGTTTCGTTCCAACTATTTTATAAAAGAAAAGTGATTACAAAATAATAGATAGTATAATAAATAATATAAAAAGCAAAACTGTGCTTCTTTTAGATGAAAAATAAGTACTTTGAAAGACTAATCATGTTTTCTCACTGAATCTGTGGGACTTTAGTGTTTCTGATAATTGTGATGGAATTTCAATAAAAGCAAATGAAAATTCGAGTGCAACCCTACCTGACCCGTGTCTCTATGAATCCAAGTCGTCTTTACCTTCAAGAGACATGCAACAAAAGCGTTTGATGATTGTGAATTGCGCCAGAAAGCTAAAATGACTGCAAACCCACAGCGAAGCGTGCAGCCCTTCCCTCGTGTCCCGTCGGGCCCCCGGACATAAATCTGAGGCTTCGGCACGCCGCTTGTTCGACAGATGTGTGACTTCTGGTATTGCGGTCTGTGGCTGAGCCGCCCTGTGGTGAGGCTCTTTTACGAGGCCTGGGGGACGAGCGGGAGACCACACCGACCGCAAAACACAGCTCCGTAAACACTTTTCAGGAAGAGCTCCCAGAGCCGAGGGCTGCAGGCCTTCGAGCAACCACGCTGACAACAATGAAGCTTAAAGCTGATAAAGAACACGTCCTGCTTTATGCGCCGATATCAAGGTCTGCTCCTAAAACAGGCGTTAAAACACCAACATCAGCATCACCAACAACATGTCCACACACAGTATCTGAACTTTTGACTTTATATTGTCAGTAATGATTCAATAGTTCTCTGTGGTGAGCGAGCAGCCAGGTGGATCTGAGTTTTTTCACTGAAAATAAAAAGAACGCGAGCTCTAAATTCACGAGCAGGTCTGGCCATCAGTAACCTGATTCTGTGTAAAGCATATATTTAACAGTCTGTGTATATCTGTGTATATGCTGCAGCGGGTGCATTAAAGTTGGACCAGCACAAATTAGTGGAGCTTTCTGGGGGTGGGGGCAATTTTCAAATGTAATTACCCAGAAACTACAAACTATGATGTGAAAGAACTGCATTTCCACTGTGAGCAAAAATACCACAAGAGAAGCATAATTTGCTTGATTTGTCCTTTGCTTATACATATACATAAAAGTGTGGATGACCACAACGAGATGGACATGTCTTTTCTCGTCACTGACGTGGTCGAAACCAAGTTTAACCAAATGTTTTCTGATTTGCCGTCACGGCTTTTTCCCGCTCAAGGAGCTCGTTCTGCTCTACAGAGACGAGCCGAAGAGAAAGAACAGTTTGATCAGCAGGTGCATATTTTTTGTTTATAACACGACTGGAAATAACAGCGATTTCCGTCAAACGCGCCGAGCTCACTGCATCCACCGCGCCGCGGCGAAAAACGACGCCGCTGATGTGCCCCCGCCCCCACAGGTGAAGCACATCTGAAATGTGGCCTTCTAAATGATTCTCAGGCAAACACGCAGGGGAGCAAAAAGCACAACAACTACAAAAAAAAAATAAACAAAACTGAAATTAAAAAATAAGCAGGCCCTGGATAATAACGTGAGGGCTTCATTTACATTTTGGAGATTATGGACCAAATTATCAGATATGAATGTTTGCCTGATCAAGACCTGTATTTTAAAGTGGGGCGTTAATATGGCTAAATAAATAAATGCATCTGTTTGAAAGTGATCAGTTTTTACATCACGGCTCTGCAGAATATCCCAAATGATCCGTTTATAATGTCTCGAGTTAAAGGTGTGCATCATCTTTCAGAGAAATCATTTTTACATTAATCCAGAGAAATTAAGCGCAGAATAAAAAAACAAACAATAAAAATAAATTGTTATTTCATTTCATTGTTGTGTAAAATCTTCATGTATCCAGCACGATTTATTTTTATTTTTAAGAGGAAGCTTCCTTCGATGAATCACTCAAAACGTACCTTTGGAAATCGAGCGCTTCCATCTGTTTAAACTTTGCAGCATTTACAAATGGCGGCTCGTTAGAAGGTGAGAGTTAAATCTGCTTCTCTTTCTTTTTTTTTTCTGGACTAAAATGTCACTGGCGTACAGTAACAGTGGAACTATTTTTCATTCTTGCCAATCAGCCGGTCTTGAAATGAAGCGGCGGTCCAGCAAGCTCTTTCCCTGCAGCACTGTGCCAAGCTGTCAATTTACAGACACAAGTACGTCGGCTCTAAAGTGTTCCAATAAATAAGCATTACTGAGCAAGAGGACAGCTCTGTGTGTGTGTGTGTGTGTGTGTGTGTGTGTGTGTGTGTGCCCGTTACATGTGCGTTGCCAGATTTACAGCCTACATTCAGACGGCGACAGACAGACATTATGTAGCTGTGTCACAGACACACACACACACACACAGAGGAGGAGGGCGAGGGGGGGGAGGAAGAGCTGGGAGGGAACGGACGTCTCTGCTTGTAATTCAGCTTATGGATTATGTTCTGTTTAAATGACATCTCTTCAGCTCTGCAAAAACAACTTTAATACCCCCCCTCCACACCAAAGAAACATATTTCATCAAAGTTCCTCTAAAAATAAACGTGGTCACAATGAGCATGCTCAGAGGCCCCGGAGAAACTGACCTGGACGCGGACCAGCAGACAGGAAGTGGACAAATCCTCTCTAGCCAGAGGAGGTCAGAGGTTAACGTCATGGTTTTGGTGTTGTTGAGAAAAAGTTGATTTTTTAACAAATGAAAAAAAAGTCAAATTTTTATTTTAGTGTTTATCTTTTTATGTGACAATTGTTTGCTTTAAACGGCGCTCTTTCTTTCTTTTCTTTTTTCTCTCAAAGCAGATAGGCACAGTCTCTGAAATGCCCCAGACGGGTGTAATTGGTGTGTAGGGGACGGTTGCCACAAATAACTGTAATTACCAGAAATGACTTGTTGCATGAAAACAGTCACCCGCGTCATTTTCTGTTTGAATGCGGCGGTCAGATGTCGGTGGAACTTTGAGTAACAGCACTTTGCAACTCATTTTTAACACATTAAAGCTCATTGTTTTCAGGCGCGCCGCGGCTCCCGCTGAACTCTCCGCGCGCTGGTGTGAAATGAACTTGTGAGTGTTTTCCGCCACGGCAAAAAGCTGGCAGAGCAGGAGAGGTCAGCGGCCGCCTTTGGATAATGATAATGTGAGACGCGCCATTATTGTCGCACGTACTACGCGCGCGCTCGACAAACACAGAGCCTTCATCGTTCTGGTTGTGCCCTTTGAAGTCCTCAGATATCATGAAGCATTTACAATCTAATTACGTGCGTTTCCTCTTTTCTCCCCACTTCCAATCCCAGCTGCAAGTTGAACGGGGGGGGTTGGACACACACTCACACATGCAAAACCAACAACAACCAGTAAATCATGAAGATGAGACGGTGCGGAGAGAGAAACAAACGCAGCGATGCAGTGATGTGGGGGAAGAGGAGGAGGATGAGTGTTGACAGTTGGTATGTTTGCCACTCTGTGGGTCATTAAGAGAGACATACCCTCGCTGCCCGTGCTCTGCTCCGGGGTGCTGATCTCGACCCTCCGGAGGAGCTTGAACAAGGACCAAGACTCATCATCCAGGCCCCCCTGCTCAGCAAACAGGGTGGATGACTTTGATCAGGGATATGAAGCCTCTGGACAAACCCCCCAAACTCCAAGGGTGCGCGTTTTTTTGTGTGTCAGGATTTGAAATTATGTGCAAAATAAAAAAGCAACTCCAGGCTGCGGGGGCCTCTCTAACCATGTCTGTCTTCTTGTTAAATAAATCTAAAACTGTCTTCTCACCAAGAGCCATAAAGACACATTAAATCAAAGACAAACTCTCACTCGGAGGGAACAAATTAGTAAAAGGCAATCTGGGGAACAAGCTGTAAGTGTTGTGTGTGTGTGTGTGTGTGTGTGTGTGTGTGTGTGTGTGTGTGTGTGTGTGTGTGTGTGTGTGCGTTAGGACAACTGCTCCTGCGTGCGAACGCGTGTGTCTGCTGTTGCTGCTCAAACAGTTCGAGGTGAGACAGTTTTATTTGTGTGTGTCAGTGTAACAAGAACATAATCTATAGGAGGGTGCAAGGTGTGTGTGTGTCTGTGGACGTGGGCGGGCGATGGCTTGTGCCTCGAGTTTTTTGCGTGTGTGTGTGTTTTTTTCTTCTTCTGTGAATGCTAAGAAGGGAGAAGGAACGAAAACACACTTAAAGAAAATATGTGCATGCGCGCGTGTGCGAGGGGAGGAACGTGAGTGTCCCCGATTTCTGCACGGTGGCCCCCCCCCTTCTTTCCAACCCTCTGCAAATCTCAGCGGTGGCAGGAGCAGCAGTGGCGGCGGCGGCGGCTGTGGTGACATTTGGGAGCAATTTTGAAGTGCGCCCGCAAAGGTTGTCAAGGGATTAATCTCATCTCACGCTGGGGCGCAGAAAAAAACAGCTTCCTCCAAGAATTAAACACAATTTACCCATCAAGACAAGTCTTTCAGGATGGGAGACAAGCATAAATAATATCTCCTCGGTCCAGATTCGCTAATTTACAAGCTTAGCATCTCCAAATGTTATTAAGCGGGAATGACGAGGTTACCAGAAGGCGCTGTAGGGAATGATTTGTTATCCGGGCAAGCAGCAGCTGCAGCAAAAAAAAAGAAAAAAGCGCACGCTGGAATGCTTGGATAGAAAGAGAGACATACCTGACACCCACTGCCTCACCCCTCCTTCCCTTCTTTTCCCTCCATTCCCTCCCGCCCCTCCACTGCCACTACGACACCCGGGACTGCACACACCTCAGGCTGGCAGATAGTGAACTTGGCACCTCTCGAGCTAATGTTCTTTTCCACTCCTCTCATTCTCATTTGCTTTCACTCTCCCCTTTCTCCCTCCCTCTCTCCCTCTCTTATTGCCATTTATTTTCTCTGTTTTCCCTCGGTCCCTCTCCCCTCTGTATCACTCTTTCTCTCCCACTTGCTCTTGAGGCTCGAAACATCAAATAGAACATTTGGGCAACCGTTGTCATCTTGGCAAGTGTTGAAGTAGCTCTCGTCTGCAATGGAAAAAAAAGGAGAGAGAGAGGGAGCAGGAAGTTCGTTTTTTTAAGATATTCAGCTGCTCTCGACATATCATTCAATACAGATGTCTCTGTGTCTCATCCAAAAATATGTTCGCCTCCTCTAAAGATCTATATCAGCGTCTCTGCTCGGTCACCGTCAATCACAGGCCGCCTGAGTTCTCTGGCCAAGTTTAGCAGAATTTTCTGCGATTAACTTTGTAAATAACCAGGTGCCTGCTGAATTTGGATGCCGCACCTTGTCTAAGCTGACAACGAGCTAACACCCTCGATCTGACGTCGCACGAGATGGATCGTTCCGTGTGCACCTTTGTGCGTGCGAGTAGGTGTGCGTGTCTGAATGTGTGTGTTTGCCTGTTTAAGGGAGAGTATTTTTGATCTGTGCTGGCTGTTTATCTTCCTGAAACAGGAGTCTCCCGTCACTCCAGACCCTTTCTGATCCTGACAGATGAGTTCAAACCCCAGCCTGCAGCCTCCGAGGGGGGAAGAGACAGAGGAGAGGAGAGAGAGAAAAGAAAGAAAGGAGGGAGGTGGTGGGGTATGAGAAAGAAACAGATGGCTATAGGAAAAGAGGACTAGGAGCGAAAGTGAGCGCAAGAAAGAAACGCACAGAGGTAGGAGAAAGAGAAGAAGACGGACAAAAAGGGAGAGGAGTGGAGGAGAAACGAGAGGGCGCTTAGCTTCACCTGCCAATCTGTGTTAGCGAGGATGAGCCAGAGTTCCCTGCTTCTGGAAGCTTAGTGTCAAAGGTGGGACTGCAGGGCTCTGTCTGACGTGTGTGTGTATAATATACGTGCGTGGGTATGTGTCGTCGTGCCCAGTAGGGGTTCCCCCACATGTTCCCACTTCTCGCCTCTCCACTGCTCCTCACATCACTTCTCCAGCTTGCTGTCACTCAGAGGTTAAGGAGTGGAGCGATGGCTGTATGTGTGTGTGTGTGTGGATAGTGGTGTGGATGGGTGAGGCGGCAGGCTGAAGCAACCAAAACAGATGATCCTGATGTCTGCCAGACTAAGTGGATGATACATTGGTGTCTTGTTTAAACATTATTTCTTCTCTTTTCAGTTGATCTAAATTTACAACATTTTCTGTTTCACGCTGTCTGGAGAAAAATGTACTCTGGTATTAAAAAAAGTCGAAACTATAAAAGAACACACAGAGCGAGAAGGAAAGGAAACTTGACTAACTTCACCTGTAGCAACATATCTGAATCACATCTAACAACATAGTAACTAGACTGCACATATAAATCATCCAATGTAGGATAGAAACGTAAAATAACAATAAAATAAGAGGTTTCTGATGGTCCACATGTTTAATATTACCACAATATTTCCTATGTTTTTGTGATCATATTATTTGATGGTGTAAATAATCTAATGTATTAAAGATTTATATTGTTTGTCGTATTAACATACACGAAAAATTGCACTACATTACACAGGGATTCAAAAAAAGTCAACATATTTATAAGCACCTTTGAAAACAACACAGGTTGGCCAAAGTGCTGTACAACTAAATGGAACAAGATAGAGCAGGAAAATATAGCAAAATAAAAGACAAAACAAGAAAACAAAGGAAGTGTCAAAAATCAGTCACATTTAAATAATAGGCAGCAAAGATTTGTTCTGAAGCAGCTTTGAAGATGTCAAGTGTCAGAGGTCCTAATTTAAAGAGGCAGTCTTTTCTGGGCTTTAAAAATCTTCTTTTTTTTGGTACCGGTACTGGTTTTATTTTGTTGTATTTATCCGCGACACCTTAAAGTCCATGAAAATATTGTCGGACATACAGGGAGTGCAGAATTATTAGGCAAATGAGTATTTTGTCCACATCATCCTCTTCATGCATGTTGTCTTACTCCAAGCTGTATAGGCTCGAAAGCCTGCTACCAATTAAGCATATTAGGTGATGTGCATCTCTGTAACGGGAAGGGGTGTGGTCTAATGACATCAACACCCTATATCAGGTGTGCATAATTATTAGGCAACGTCCTTTCCTTTGGCAAAATGGGTCAAAAGAAGGACTTGACAGGCTCAGAAAAGTCAAAACTAGTGAGATATCTTGCAGAGGGATGCAGCAGTCTCAAAATTGCAAAGCTTCTGAAGCGTGATCATCGAACAATCAAGCGTTTCATTCAAAATAGTCAACAGGGTCACAAGAAGCGTGTGGAAAAACCAAGGCGCAAAATAACTGCCCACGAACTGAGAAAAGTCAAGCGTGCAGCTGCCAAGATGCCACTTGCCACCAGTTTGGCCATAATTCAGAGCTGCAACATCACTGGAGTGCCCAAAAGCACAAGGTGTGCAATACTCAGAGACATGGCCAAGGTAAGAAAGGCTGAAAGACGACCACCACTGAACAAGACACACAAGCTGAAACGTCAAGACTGGGCCAAGAAATATCTCAAGACTGGTTTTTCTAAGGTTTTATGGACTGATGAAATGAGAGTGAGTCTTGATGGGCCCGTGGCTGGATTGGTAAAGGGCAGAGAGCTCCAGTCCGACGCCAGCAAGGTGGAGGTGGAGTACTGGTTTGGGCTGGTATCATCAAAGATGAGCTTGTGGGGCCTTTTCGGGTTGAGGATGGAGTCAAGCTCAACTCCCAGTCCTACTGCCAGTTTCTGGAAGACACCTTCTTCAAGCAGTGGTACAGGAAGAAGTCTGCATCCTTCAAGAAAAACATGATTTTCATGCAGGACAATGCTCCATCACATGCGTCCAAGTACTCCACAGCGTGGCTGGCAAGAAAGGGTATAAAAGAAGAAAAACTAATGACATGGCCTCCTTGTTCACCTGATCTGGACCCCATTGAGAACCTGTGGTCCATCATCAAATGTGAGATTTACAAGGAGGGAAAACAGTACACCTCTCTGAACAGTGTCTGGGAGGCTGTGGTTGCTGCTGCACGCAATGTTGATGGTGAACAGATCAAAACACTGACAGAATCCATGGATGGCAGGCTTTTGAGTGTCCTTGCAAAGAAAGGTGGCTATATTGGTCGCTGATTTGTTTTTGTTTTGTTTTTGAATGTCAGAAATGTATATTTGTGAATGTGGAGATGTTATATTGGTTTCACTGGTAAGAATAAATAATTGAAATGGGTATGTATTTGTTTTTTGTTAAGTTGCCTAATAATTCTGCACAGTAATAGTCACCTGCACACACAGATATCCCCCTAAAATAGCTAAAACTAAAAACAAACTAAAAACTACTTCCAAAAACATGGTTGTTGTTCAATAATAAAATTATTCCTCAAAAATACAACTTGCCTAATAATTCTGCACTCCCTGTAATCCGGTCCGTGGCACAAAAAAGGTTGGGGACCGCTGCTTTAGTCTGCTTCTTGGAAAACCAGAGGCTAGCCTTAAAAATCCATTGGGAATGTGCATAGTGACTTGAAAACCCCCCCAATAAAGTCTTAAAATCAATTTTAAAACATACTGGAAGCCAAAGAAGCTAAAACAGGGGAAATAAGATCTCCTTTTACATGCGCCTGTCAAGAGCCGAACTGCCGCATTCTGTAAAGGTTGCAGACAAGAAAGTAGAATCTGACTGATTCCAAAATAAAGGCTATTGCAATAGTCAAGCCTAGATGAAATAAAGGTATGAAATACTTTCTCAAAGTTAGCAGATGAAAGAACATTTTCACGCTTCACAAGGGCCCTCAGCTGAAGGAACCTGGTTTTAACAACAGAGGTTATTTTTTATCTCAAATGTGAAACAGTTCTCAAGATTTAAAATGATTTAAAAGTTCAGTGCAAACCAAGATTTTATGGTGGCAAGACAGTCCAGCAACACTTTTAAAGAGGTTGTAGTATTCTTTTTAAGAGGAAAGTACATCTGAGAATCATTGGCATAAAGTAAAAATGAGATCATTTATTTTTTGAAAACTGAAGCTAACAGGAGCATGTAGAGATAAAAGAGCAGTGTGTAACGCGGTTAAAGGACCAGGGCGCCTGACTGCAGCCTCATAGACAATGAGCTATCAGAATAAGATTCGACTATGGAGCCTGAGGGTGTGAGTAAAACACAGGAAACAAAAGTAGAGCTCAAATATATATATATTATGTTTGTTATGAGAAGTGTATAGACGGATGTACAAAAGAAATAAAAACATATGCATATATATCACAAACAAAAATAATGTTGACAATACAAAACAGCTTAGTAGGTTCCAAAAGGAGGTGGGATGAGGTGTAGTCCAGTATGTGATTTAGTTTAGTTCCATGGACCTGTGATAGGTCATGTGTCAACAATTTGTGATTCAGTCCATAGGTTCACAATTCCTACCGCAACGTAGCGGTGGTCGGGTGGCTCGCCATCTCGCGCTGATCAGGGCTGATCGCGGGAGAACAAAAAAAACCTGACCTAAACAAGGTCAAAAAACAGAAATTATCATTCACAGAAGAAAATGAAACAGCATTCTACTGCTGTGACAAAATAAATCCATAAATCCATAAATAACAAAGTCAAGTAATCAATGCCACGTTTCATACAACAATCAATAAACCATCATCTCTTATAATGAATGTCATTCTAAATACTATTATAGAAAGACATTCTCATGGGTCCCATCAAAGTATATCAGCGTTAAAGCTAATAAATATTATCCAAAGTTAATCAAATATATTTACAAAACTCATTTAATCACAGGTGTTGCGCAACAGATTCAATAATGTAAATGGAATTTAACTCAATGCAAAATCTCATAGGCCGTTTCGGCATTTCATCAGAAAAGTAACAAAAAACATCCAAAACGGACAAAACTACAAAAATCAAATCACTCATTCAACTCTAGATACGTTAAATCAACATTCGGCCATAACGGAATAAACAAAAACAACAATATTCAATAGATGACACTAGTAATTGCACTTACTGTCGCTAGCCTAGCATTAGCTTATCGGCATTGTAGGATGTGCGATCGCGGCTCCGCATGTACATTAATTGTGACAAAACAAAACAAACAAATAACTCACCGTTGAGTCGAGTGTGAGGTAGTGTAAAGATGAATGAATCGGCCGGGTTATTGCAAGTGCGCTGAGGATAGGTCCTTGAGGAACTCCACATGTAACAGGAGCTGATGTTGATGAAAAGCCACCCAGCCTGTATCAAACACAGCACTCGGGTCTAATAGCACAATAATGGGAGAGTTACCTGAGTCTGCAATTAATAAAAGATCCTTAAAAACTAAAAGGTACCTTTTGCTGTGCTATGATGTGCTTCGAAACTAGACTGAAAGATTTCAGTAACACCATTTGATTCTAGAAATCCCTGGAGCTAGACAATTTTCTCTAGCACCTTGGACAGAAAGGGGAGTTTAGACTGTCAGATCATGATTACATTTTTTGAGAGTGTCAGAAGACAGGCGTTAATAATGGATAGCACGCTAGGCCCAATGGAGTCAAAGACTCTAGCAGGAGAAGTGATCTGAGACCTGAGAGCAGCAACCTTATCACCAAAAAACTGTAAAATGTTTTCCCAAATAGCCAGAGACTCTGGAATGTGTGTCATGGGTGAAGGATCGATAAACAAAACTCTGAAACAGATGACATTTTATCAACGCGAGATAGGGGCATGGTTTAAAGGGGGCCCTGGGGTACTGCCCCAAGATTATGTTGTTGAAGGAGGAAATAATTTGGGGGTGAGAGTAGAGGTGTCTGGGTCACATGTTATATAAACAAAATGATACATTTTGGGCAAGATTTACCAAATGTCAAAATAACATGTTTAAGGCAATTATCCAAATAGTGCTGATAGGTGTGTTTAGTTTTAGGGATGATTTTAAAAAGTTGGGCTGTTTTCTAAATACAGGAGCAGTCACTTTATTTCAGTATTTTTCAATGACTAAATATTGACACAATTAGCAGCAGATTGCGTGTCACAATGTTAGTAAATGCCATAAGCAACAGGGTCAGTCACAAAAGTCTCTGAGTTCCCACCTCTGACATGCCATCTTGTTACTGTGATTTTTTTGCAAATACAGACAGTACACTTTTTACACCAAAATCCAGTTTGTGCTGGTGCAACACATTAGTAAATTTGGCCCTTGACTTTGGGAAAAAAGGTCTCCCCCTTGTAACCTCATAGTGGTTTGATCCACTGGTTGCCATTAGTCATTTCTAGGCCCAAACTCTTTCCAAACTCAAACAAACACTGTGGCATCATGGAGAGTTTGAAATGGCCCAGACTCTTTCATCTCCGATAAAATGTTCAATGTGGCCGATAACCCAGGTGATCACCCATGAATCCAAACAGGATTTATGAAGTTTAACAGAGTCGTGAGTTGGGAGGAAGTTAGCTTGCTAATTCCATAATGTTCTGACTGGATTTCTAAAAAACTTAAACATGTGATGTGTAGTATCACTTCTAACATAAATGATGATGGAAAACTAAACAGCAGCAAAGCTTGAAGGGTTATTGAAGTTGGGCTAGCTGGTATATAATGATGTGCTACCTAGTGGCTCACTACAGAGCAATGGTTAGGATATTATAAACACATTAGCAGCTTGATGCAGATGAGCTTTTTTCCCTTAATTAAAGTTAATGTGAGGGTCCCCAATGGGCATAGACAAATGCAATCATATGGCAGGGAAAAGACATCTTCTGGTCATCATCGGAGATGATCCATCCACAGCACGAGGTTAGTCATTAATATGTTGCTGTGTGGTTCAGATGACTCACTATGAAAACTTACTGATTCTGAGCTTCATGTACTAATTGAAATCTTAGTTTCAGAGTCATTGTTCTCTGAAAGGTTTAAATATTTGGTGTATGTAAAACTGTGAGCAGATGGGCTGTATTTACAGTGTAAGGTTTAAGCATAATAACATGCTGCACACGAATAGTGCTACAGAGGTTGACAATGACGACTGATTATTTTTAGGGGTTTGTTTATACGAAATAAACCAAGATGCAATTACATTACAACACATTTAAAAGACAACAGCCTTAATGAGTAGGAGTAGGAAGTAGGAAGCAGTAGGAAGAAGGTTGATATATCATCAGTTCACTAACTCGTTTACTTTGCAAATAAAACAAAGTATGTGTAAGACATTGTTTTTGTCACCAGAATGATTTTTGTTAGAAATAGTTGAATGTGATGCTGCTAATTTTATGCAGAAAGAAGGTGTAAATGTGTAAATTTCATATGTGAATGGAACCAATGTTCAAGTGATTTTTTGTGTGATTTTTAAGCCCCTGATTAAAGATTTCTATACAAACTGTAAACATAAATCTGGCATACTTTTTATATTGCTATGGTGATTTTATCAGCATGCAGATTTCTATTTAAAACTATTAGTTGGGCACCTGATGAATATGAAGTTCTTTTTCTTTTCATTTTTTAAGCCCCTCTATTTCCAGATTGAAACAACAAACTCTTTAGCAAGTAAATGTTCAGCCACGTTTACTAGCTAGCAGCTAATGCGAGCAGTAGGAAGTAAACCAAGCAGTAAAATTGCACTGTGAAAAATCAAAACAAGGACCTCAAATTTTATATAACAGGTTTAAGTACCAGAGTGGAACTGTTCCTACTTTCAGATAAATCTATTAGGTATAGTGAAAAAACAAAAACAAAACTGATTGCATATCCTTTACGTAGTCACACAAACTACTATGGTCATCTACTCTGGGGATGCTCATGGATTTTTCTGGCCAAATGTATAACCAAGAAGGCACAGTGTTAAAACACATCTTTCACCGTTACCATGACATCTGTATCTTCAGTGTCTTTCTTACTCCATTGATTGTTCTCAGCTTCCTCCCAACCCACCTGACTCACATATGACATGAGTCAGGGGGGTTAAACAGGAAACAGGTGAAAAACAAAAATTACATTTCATTTGTGTCTTTTCACATATGAACGCTGGAAGAGAGCTTCAGTCTGAACTAAGAATGGGGCCAGATGAGCCAATCAGAAACTCCTGTTTAGATTTGGACTATTTAAGATATTCTATGAGGAAATAAATGTAGCTTTGTACAAAAAGGTCTATTGGAGCACAGTCATTGTTGCATTATTATTTTGGCTATTATCAACTATTCTGACCCCTCTTTAAATGCATGTAGTGAGCTCAAATAAACTGAACAAGTCACTGTTAGAGGAAACAACACACAAGCCTCTTTTAATATTACCCTCTTTTCAGCCCTCTTTTTTTTTCCATTTTCTTTTTTATGGACTGCAATTTGTCCCTCTATTTTGTCACCACATGCTGTAGTCTATCAATTTTATGGTCTTTTGGTTGATCGTAACAGAGGTGATATAAAGAGTTGATGCTGACATCACTCTTGGGCCAAGCTGCTGTTTTGCTTCTGTAACTAAACATTTCCTCACGATAAAAAAAGGGAAATAAACAGGGACTTGCTATTGTTTAACCAAATACAGTTGCCATTATAATTTAAAGTACTTGTGATTTCAAAAAAAAAGTTAAATGATGAATATTTCATGAGGATTTTTTCAGTACGCCACATTGCCTTCTCGCATATGCATTTAAAATGCAAATGTGCAAAAATATATATTTTTCATAGTAACACTTAATCTTATTTAAAATAGTACTGACAAATAATAAGTGGCGCACTTGAACAACATCACAGGGTAATTTTTTCTAGTAGTAAAAGTTCACAAGAAGCATTTAGTGCTTCCTTTAAGGTGAAGAACTTACTTACTTATTCATTCAAATTAAAGCATTTTTATTCATTTTTGAAATATATTACAGTTGCCATCCCACAACCCTTCATTTCTTCCTTTGAACCATCCACTGGTAAATCTTTGTGCTTAGGATCTTTTTCATGCTACAAGCTCCAGTATGGTTACAGTGTTACAATAAAGTGTAACATCCAGGCATCCATAAAAAACAGAATTTACAAAGGTTAGTGGAGTTAGCAGGATGTTAGCTTGCTAATTTTCACCTAAAAGTGAGAAACCAACATCTAACTGAGGGATTTCTAAAAAACTAAAACTTATGGTTGTGCTTCACCTCAAACATAAACGAAGAAAGAAACTAAACAGCAGCAATTCTTGAAAGGTTACTGAAGTTGAGCTAGCTTGCATATAATGAAGTGCTACCTGGTGGCTAGCTACAGAACTGTGGTTCCATCCATCTATTCATCTTCTTCAACTTCTTGTATTCATACTTGATCATGATTGCAATCACATTCAAACCTATGGACAATTTAGATTCACCAATTAACCTAAGCCCCACTTACTGCATGTCTTTGGACCGTAGGAGGAACCCAGTATACCCAAGGAGAACCCACACAGAATATGCAAATTCCACACAGAAAGGCCCCCGCAAGATGGTGGAGTCAGTCTCAGGACCTTCTTCCTGTAAGGCAAGAGTGCTCACCATGCCACTGTGCTGCCCAGCTACGATTAGGACAATATAATCACATTAACACAGCGAAGATGAAGGATTAGCAATAAGCTTTTTCTCCTCAATAAAACTTAATGTGAGGCTTCCCGATGGGCAGAGACAAATACAGTCATATTGCAGAGAAAATACATCATCTGATCATCTTCTGTGATCCATCTACAGTACGAGGTTGATGTACTGTTGCATGGTTTGAATGAATCACTATGAAAAATTAATGTACCAATTGAAATCTTAGTTGACGTCAGAGTGATTTTTATATGAAGCAGAGGTGTGGACTCGAGTCACATGACTTGGACTCGAGTCAGACTCGAGTCATTAATTTTATGACTTTAGACTTGACTTGAAAAAATGTTCTAAGACTTGTGACTTGACTTGGACTTTTACACCAATGACTTGGGACTTGAATTGGACTTGAACCGGTTTACTTGAAAAGACTTGATATTTTACCCCAAATATAAAATTTAACATGCATATTATATAGAGATTGAAAATGTGACGTCATTCACGGGTAGAACCGCAAAGGATTCTGGGAACTCGTGGCAAGCGGTACTAGCGCACGCAGGCTTTCAATTAAAATCAGTTATACAGCGATAAAAAGAAACACAAAAATGTCAAGAAGCTGTTGTATTATTAACTGCAATAGCCGGTCGCATGACAGCCACGGGAAGCCGACGGGTAAAGAGATCGGTTGTTATCGGATTACGTCGTTGAAGAGAAATTGTTCGAGCCATGTTTCCGAAGTAACAAAGAGGCGACTGGATTGCAGCCATTCAAAGACCAATTATAACGTCCCGGAACCCTCCAGCTCACAGGTTAGTCTGCTCCAAGCATTTACACAAAGGTCAGTCTGCTGTTGTAGTTAATGCGTCATTTTTCTTAACATAATTGGTGATATAGGTTACAAGCAAGTCTGGCGCTGAACAGAAATTGTCGCGCTATGCTCCTTTGTTTATTGTGCATAAATAGTGAATTGTCCTGACACAATATTGCGTTTCGCTTCTGTTATTATGGTACATTGACAAAAACATATACTTTTATTCACAGGATAAAACAGGTTTTTTGTATCACTAATTGCCCAGTACGATTACAGCATATATTGTTGTCACTGCTACATTTCTGTGACGGGTACCAGAAATTATTTCCACTGCTAATTAATTACCATTGAGCTCAAAGGTCCTATTAATAAACGGTTAAGGAATGTGTATTTATGACGACGATTTGTGAGACTGGTAAACTTATGATACTTACGATGGTCTTTACTTTCTACACGGTGCATTTCAAGGTCCTGCACCCATCCGGCGGTAAACTGTACCTGGGCTTGTTGCAGTGACCTGAAGTTACTAAACTTCATGAGTGTATGCACTCACTCCAAGAAGCGTATAATTATAAATATGCATATAAATATGCTACGATGAGATAGCTGACTTCATCTAACTAGCAAATGTTGTCCAGGCTACGTTGGTGATACAGTTTTTTTAATGTGTATGATATTTTTGTCATGCGATTTTAAAGCCGGTCCTACAACCGCATCCAAGAATAACATGCAGCTTATCTCAGAACTGTCGGTGAAAATTATTCTTGGAGCTAGGTTTAATTGAGCTGCATTTTAAAGAGGTGCAATTTCACAATTTGTGTATATTTTCTAAGTTCACTATTTTGTCATGTGTTGAGAAAAACACAGATTTAAAAATTACATGGTCTAATATTTACATTTAGCATATAACTGCAACATTATTTTTTCATTTTTTGTTTTTAATTAAAGACTCGAAAGGACTTGAAATTCAAAGTTTCAGACTTGTGACTTGACTCGGACTTTTACACCAGTGACTTGAGACTCGACTCTGACTTGCCTGACATTACTTGAGACTTGACTTGAGACTTGAGGATAAAGACTTGAGACTTACTTGAGACTTGCAAAACAATGACTTGGTCCCACCTCTGATATGAAGGGTTTCATTTTTTTTAAATCCATTGGTGAATCCATGCGTTTAGAATCTTTTTCATGCTGAAAGTTTTGTAAAGATGGGCTCAAGTATTTCTTTGAATTGTAGCCTAGTGCAGGATAGGGTAAGGGAAGTTAAAGTAAAAGGAGAGAATGGGCCAATAGCTAGATTAGTAGCAGGGCTACTGTGAGTTGCGTGCAGAAGAATGACTGGAGCCACAGGTTAATTTGCTTTGAATTGTATTGAACAGTATAGCAACAATAAAACATTCCATAAATAGAAATGACAATTTTAAAAAAAATACCCCAGTATCCTATCTGAGCTCAGATATGCCAGTCCTGCCGGCTTAATAGTCAGTGATTAATCAAGTCAATTTCGGAAGGTCAAAAGTCTGTGATTGCTGCAATTTCATCGTACCGCACTATTGCAATTGTTAGTGAGGGAAGAGCAACCTGCCCTTCTGGGCCAACTCGGAATGGCTATGGTTCGGTTCAAAGGGAAAGGCTCGCCATCTTCCTCGTGAGGAAGAAATCCAGGCCTCACAGATCGTGGCTCAAGAGTTGGGAGTTCGCCTTGTAATCGGAAGGTTGCCGGTTCGAGCCCCGGCTTGGACAGTCTCGTCGGTCGTTGTGTCCTTGGGCAAGACACTTCACCCGTTGCCTACTGGTGGTGGTCAGAGGGCCCGGTGGCGCCAGTGTCCGGCAGCCTCGCCTCTGTCAGTGCGCCCCAGGGTGGCTGTGGCTACAATGTAGCTGCCATCACCAGTGTGTGAATGTGTGTGTGAATGGGTGGATGACTGGATATGTAAAGCGCTTTGGGGTCCTTAAGGACTAGTAAAGCGCTATATAAATAAGGGCCATTTACCATTCACAAAATACCTAACCTGTAAACAACAGGGCTACTACTAATTAAGTTCACATTTTATAGTGATGTATATAGCCATAGATAAATAATGCAAGTGCTTTAACCAAAACAAGCACAAACCATTAATTGTAATAGTCTTTACAGTGCATCTTAATCGGAATGTAATTTTTAAATCACATGCAGCTTATTTGTTCATCAATGGTCCGCATGTTTAACAGAAATCATGAATAAACCATTAACTATGGTAGTTTTTTTTTTTGCAGTACTGCACCTTCAAACGGGATTACAGGAGCATTGCTTTGCACTGCATAGCGATGACGCAATATGTTAACTCATTCACTGCCAGGGTTTTTGAGCATTTTTACTCATTTTTGAAGAGCCACAGAAAACTGTGTGTTATGATCATATAAACGCTGAACCTACCAAAATGAAGAACAGACTCTCTTCTTCCATCCAAAAAAAAAAAAGCTTGTTTCTACCATTTTCCATTCTTTAGTAATCAGCTGTAGAAGAGAGGTGGGTTCCACCAAAAATGCCTGTTTTGACCAAAAAAAGGGAGAAAACGAGCTTTTTGTGAAAAATACATTTCAAGCAGTCTGATGTTCACTGACAAGCTGCCCGAGGTTGTATTCTAGCCCCTCCCATTGAAAAACGTAATTGACGTCTATAGACGTCAATGGCAGTGAATGAGTTAATTACATTCAAGTGTACAAGTTGAAATTACCAAAATATTTCTCAAATGTAATTTTCTCTTTTTGTAGTATAACCCCCCTTTTCAAACCAAATAAACCTTTGCAAAATTGCTAAAAAATATACAAAAGCCCACAGGTTATAGTTTTACAGTGTGTGTTAACATTTTGGCACAATGAAACTATGCAGAGACATCAATCGTTTATATACAGTGCAGGGTATCAAATGCAATAAGAAAATAAAATCGATTTATGACATTTAATATTAAAATTAACTTCAACCCGTTATTTTATTTTAGTGCATCTAGTTAGCTTTTAAATTAGCCTGATTTGCCCAGTCTCAGTTTAACTCACCAGCACACTTCTAATGTTCAACTCTCAGAGAGGATCTTGTCCACTTCACCCACACCTGTGCAGATCTACAACATTGGAATTGAGCTATTAAATCCTCCATTAATGTCTTTTTAACTTATTAGCTTCAATGTTACCTTAACAGTTCACTCTTCCTTCTGACTCAAGACAATGGTTCCAAAGTTCAAAATGTTCATAAGAAATTGGGTCAGTTCCTCTAAGGTCCATTCAGATCTCCAGTATGGATATTTGCTTAATTTATCACATTTATAGTAATTTTTTAGCAATTACCTCAGTGGTGCAAATCAGCATTGGTCTCCTGCACATTCGTCTCTCTCTAGGTGTGTCCCAGTTCTAGGCTGCATCCTTCAGAGGACCCGGCCTTCGCGGTCTACGTGGGCCGGGTCCTTTGAAGACCGAGAAGGCTGGAAGTGCGAGATTGTGAAATTGGACGGTCTAACATTCAGATTTGCGTCACCAGCTGTCTCGGTAGAGTTTAATAAACTTAGCCGTCTTCTCTTTGCTCTCTAAAATATAACAGGACATTGGAATAAATTCTCTACCATCTCACACTTCTGTTTAATCAGTTTTCTGTTTGACGTTTATTCAGCTGTGTGAAAACTATAACTTTAATCTCAGTCATACCGATTTACTCATGAACAAATAAAACACACACAAAAAAAAGCCAAACATTTTTAAGTTATCTAAGTGACTTATATAACATGTTTAACCTATGTAGCGAAAGACCGCGGGGATCTGAAAACGACGTGCCATGGAGTTCTCGCCGGCTCTAGTGAGCCTCGACCTCCCAGTCAGCTATCGAGCTGAGCTTTTGCAAAAATGTGATGTCTTGATAAATTGAGCAGATATTTGAAGTTGACACAGCTGCATACATTGACAACCATGACCGCCACCTTCTACACATAATTTCATACCTCTGCCGGTAACCGCCCACAAAGACTACATCTTCCCAATACACAGGGGGCCCCTGGCAGTGCCAAGTCACACACAAACACACACACACACACACACGCACAAAACCGGACGTCACTACCTCGCCAGCACCGGACCATCTGTGGAGCCTTTGTATGCTGTCGCTGTGAGCCAAGTCACCTTGCAGTTGCACAACTACTTTTACCTCTCACAGGCGCCGCACACTTCAATTAGGTACACAGTCAGCAACAATGTGCGGCTTTGTGTGTATATTTGTATGGCGGCAGGAGGCTTTTTCGGTGTGTATGCGTGTAGGTGTGGAAGTGTGCTCTGAAGGAGACACTGTAGCAGGAGTGCACAAATACAGGGGGCCAATGTGATTTCAGCCTCTCTATTGAAGTGGTGTAATTGGGAGCGTGACCGACAGTGTAGGGACTGGAATGCTATATGTCAGACTAACTGCTTTTAGTGCCTTCTCTCTTTCCCTTTTTCTCTTGTTTGCACCTCGCATCCAATCACTTTACATTGCCGGTTTTCACCTCCCACCCCTCCATCCACGTGTCTTTCCTGAATGGCGATGGAAGCTCATTCTTTTGTCAGCCGCACATCCTCGCCAAGACTGCGCGCTGCGTACAGGGAGCAGGGCCCGCTCACCCCGACCCGACCCACCCCAAAACGAGGAAAAACAGGTCTTTGTATCGGCTTGTAAGCAAGATCTGAAGTTTCACCCACTCAGCGATGCAGAGGGACCTTGACTTTGACCACGCGTTGTATCGGGCATCAACCAAAATGGGAGCTGTAAATGCAGAACAGTTTTCATTGAAAAGAATGCTGTGCCCGAAAGATGTTGATCACCACATAGGCCAAATTGTCTGTAAACACCCCTCCTACAAGGTGTTTGTTCACATTCTCACTTTTTCTTATTTTATTAGAGTGCTCGCTTCTTGAAAAGTGGTGATAATGCTGCGGCACTGTAAAAAAATTAGACCTTTCGGAGAGTTAGCCCAGCGAAGCTTAGCACCTAATCCACTTAGAAACCCTGCCCTCGAGTCCTCCTTTCTTTTTCTTTTTCCTATGTCTTGTTTACCTCGAATGCCTCCCTCTCTCCGACTCAAATCTGTCTCAGTTTTTATGCCCCCCGCCCCTTCCCTCCCAATCCTCTCTCCCTCTGTGTGTTTCTTTCTCTCAGATCTGTGACAGATAGAAAGAGGACTACAGGGCCACGGAGTGGAGGCTGTGAAAATCTCACCACACTTTTAATGACTTTTAATGAGATTCATAAAACATGCAGAAACTTGCAGAAAAAGGGAGAGCGTGCGAGGGAGAGAGAGAAAGAAACAGAGGGAGAGAGTGAAAGCGAGAGAAGGAGAGAAAGCAGCACCGCCCGCCACCAAGCTGACAGCGAGCAGGCTTGACATTTGGCCTCTCGTAATTAGGGAAGTGCCAGATTCCGTCCCACTAAATCTCAGCTCAAAATCATTATTCTCGACGGTGTTGACTCTGCAATGTCCGACCCGCTTAAGCCCTCCTCTGTGCTTTTTTGTCGTCCCCCCCACCACCACCACCACAGCCCGCCACCCCACTCCCCCTCTCCCCCGTAAATATCGCAGCCAAAATTACATTACAGTTTTGCGCTTGCCTCCCCCTTAATTGCTTGCCCTCCAAACACAATCTGCTTTGGCAATACATAAGATGGTATGTGAGTTAACAGCGACAGTGAGTTGGCAGCGAGGCAGCTGAGCGGCGGTCTGTGAAAAAAAGGGAGCACTAAGACGAGGAGATAAAGTGTGGAGGAGAGCTGGAGAGGAGCTGATCACACACAGACAAGCTGGGGAGCAGCAGACAGATGCCATGAGAGCACGGCTGTCATCCGCACAGCCAGGATGGAGGGAGGAGAGAGAAGAGGAGTGGAAGGAGAAAAGTGAAGGAAAGAAGACAAGGGGGCAAAGAAGGCTAGTGAAATGGAGAAAATTGTAATGAAGAATGAAATGGACGTGGGATGGAGGAGACCAGGGAACATTTAGGTAAAGGGAAAAAGAAAGAAAAACGAAGAGGAAACTTTTAGGATTCGGCAACAAGGAGTTTAAATGTGAAGTAAATGCAGAACGTTTTCACTTTCTTGTCCTAAAAACTCTTGCAGTGATTGACAAAGCACACACATAATGCATCATGACACTTCACGGTGCATTATAAATAATAAAGACAAGTGGAAAGAAATAATCCCCCCCACCTCCTCTAAATGTTGTACTCTGAAAGAATCCTCTTTTTCTTTTAAGCATTTTGTGAATGTGTTCATGAAATCACTTGGCCATAATTACCTACAACAACCCTGATCCTTGTTTAAACAGTAGAAATTTAAATTTCTTGTAATCTATATAATCAGATTTTCACTGTTCCTCACATGTTCTCTGTCTGTATGTGGCATTGATGTGCAGTGCTGTGTAAAGGTTTAAACACTCAGCACGTTTGGATTCTTATCTCTTATCCCCAACCATTAACACGAAGCACTCTGAGAGCGCAAACCTCCACCAAGGCAGCTCACTCTCCGGGGAGGATTTACTTAAATGGAATTCTATTATATTTTGTATGTATTAGTTTGTTTTCTTTGTTCTTTTTAAACATACTTTAAGAAGTTAACACTGCAGTAAAAGCAGGTGCAATGTGCAGTATTTTGTTATTTGAAACGTAATAGTTGAAACCTATTGTAATATACTTGACATTATTTTGATTATGTCAGTAATGTTATGTTGCTGTAGTGCATGCGTAGCATTCATCTCGTTGGTTAGTAAAATTTGTTTAAATGTTTGGTAATAAATATCAGTTGAAAAAATGTTTTTTAAAATTTTGTTTAAAAAAATTGCTGTATGTGGCACAGTTTAACTCTTTCTTGACAGTTCACACCACACCTGTAAGGGTCATAGTTTCTATGTTATAAGGCTTTTTCTTTCAATTTTCAAACAATAAATCACTAAGTTGACCTTGAAGGCCTCGGTGGATGTGAGCCACATTTAATGGATGATTAACATGAGCCCACTACACACCCCAACAACATTTTATCAGAACCCATTTGAAACTTTTTGAGCTATCGTGTTTACACACAGACTGACACATGCACACGCAAACGCTACGAAAACCAGAAACGGGAGGCAAATGTTGTAATTAAACTATGACCGTTGTAGGCTGGTGCCTTAACTTGGATATTTTGTTCCCAAATGTACTGAAATTTAGGATTTTAATGTAAAAAAAAAAACAAACAGTGAAAAGAAATACAGCAAATGAAAAAGCAATAAAGTGTAAAAACATTGACGCCCCCTGTGGTAATGGAAGCACAATTTGTGTCCATCAGCTTGACTGAACAGAAGAGGCTGTGACTATTACACAAACTGTGTTGTCTCATCAGCCACAAATTCAGTCTGCAGCACGAGATGACAAACTTAAACATCCAACTAGAGGACGATCTTCAGTCCCGCAACAGATGCTGAGCCCTGATCTTGACATCACCGAATCAGTCTGAAACTAAATGACAAAACAAGCAAATGAGACACACTGAAGTTCAGTGTGATGGAACCACATTAAAAACCTCTGTGCAACTGGACTGAGTAGTGCCTTAAAGGGTGGCTGCACCACATACTGATTCTGTCTGTACTTATAGTATCCTAAACTCTGCATATTACACACTCACGGTGACAAGCTTAATAAATGCCAAGAGCAATATAATCTCTCTCTATCAGAAAAGACACAACAAAAGATATGCAATACATATAACTGCCCCTGACTGCAAATGTCATCTCACATATGCGAGAGCAGATTTCCCCCTTATTAGATTCTCTTCATTGGCTCCCCGTTACATCCAGAATTGGATGAGTTTTCAAAAGTAAAATGCAAGGCAGAGTCTTCAGCTTTCAGGCCTCTTCTCTGAGGAACCAGCTCCCAGTTTGGATTGAGGAGACAGACAGCATCTTTCCTTTTTGATAATGCTGTTAGGGCTCGATCGGGTGACCCTCAACAATCCTTTAGTTGCGCTGCGATACGCCTAGGCTGGCGGGGGCTTCCCATAATGCACTGAGTGCTTCTTCTTCACTTACCTCTTTTCAAACTCTACGTGTTTATACATCACTGCTATAGTTAATCATTGTGTGCTCGCTCGTAGGGCAATGTTGTGATTGTTGAAATTTCTTTCCAATACTGTAGCTGACTGCATTTGTGAATTGCAAATGTATAAATAAAATTTAATTAAAAATGTAATTGAGCATTTGCAAAAATTAATAAAATGCATGAAAACAACCTCATCTTATCTCGAATAATCACAAAACTCCGTTTCCTGACTTTTCAGAACAGCTAAGGATGACATGTGTTGGTCTGCTGAGTGTCATTTTTTATCAGTGACGTGAAATAAAAGAGCAGCAAACAAATCAATGCAAAGAATCAATAAATAACCAATTAAGGAAATAAAATAATTAGCTTTAACTCTCTGACTTTTACGACAACGCGTCACATTTGCATCATCTTGCTCTTTACCAATGTGTTCCAAAGGAAAGCATTACTGACACAATAAATCTTAATTAGAACCGGTACAGTGACTGTGCATCTGTGGTGAAGAAGCCACTTATCATCAAATCTCTGCCAACAATTTCTGATTTCAGGGCGTCAATACTGCTTTTGTGTCAAATGCCACTGGCGTAACAGACACACAGCAAGGCGTTCTTTGGCGTCAGCGCCTGACATTTCTTTTTTACTTGCTGATTCGTCCTGCTCTGATTTTATATGCTCACTTTCACTTGCTTACTAGTTATTTAGGCAACAACAAAAAAACCCTATTAGGTCAGGTTAAAAATATGGGAAGAAATATGCCTGTTATTAACATTAACCCTGGTAGTTTAAAATGCCATGCATTTAAATGCGACAACAAAGGACCCCAATACAGCCAGTATTAAATGGCCTGAGAAGCATGCCTGTACACTTTTTTAACTTCTTGCTCAAGGATTCAATACTTTGCCCTGTTTGTATCCTTAAATAATAAAGAAGAACTAACATGTGTGATCAAGTGTTTTGTAGAAAGATTTTCGTAGGGGGGTCAGATCAAGAGAACGGCATCACTACCTAATATGATTAAGAGTGGTCATACGTCTTATATATGAACTGTAAGATAGATAAAAGTGTGTTTTTGTTCCACCACATCAAGCATACAGTATATGCATTTTATTTACTGTTCTTTTTATTCATATTAGTTCATAATTCTGCATTTTGAAATCCAGAGGATCCAGTAAATGCCGTCTAAAAAGCAGTACCCTGATTTGCTTTAAGCCTTTGCCACCACTCACTCTGCCACAAAATAAAAAAGCACTTTTCAAATGTACTATAAGCGCAAGTTAATACCACCGAAAAAGCATGATTTCATCACACACACACACACACACACACACACACACACACACACACACACACACACACACACACACACACACACACACACACACACACACACAAATACAAACACACATACACACAAAAAACACAGCCACAAGCTCCTTTTCTCCCACTTTAAGAGAAGTTTAAACAAAGTTCCCTCCTTCTCCTTATACTTTGGGGCTTGTGTCTTGCAGAGGCAGCCCATCACAAAGCTTCAGCTAATCTGAGAGATGGCTAAGAGGGGACATCGGTTTGACAGGGGCTCGCTTACTCTATAAGCCTGCCATTAACACTAATCCTTATGGGTGACGAGCAAAGGAGGGGCAGTGGCTAGCAGCAGGCTGTAAATATCAATAACAAATAGAAGATGTGCTGGTATTAGCCCCCTTCACCCAGTTTCACCACCGCCGCCGCCACACCCTCGTCCCAGCCAAGTTTGGCCCCCACATCTTTATCCTTTATCTTTTGCAGCGGATTGAGCTGAAGTTAATCTCACCCGCCGTTATGACAGTCAATTAGCAGAGAAGAATACAGCCGGACTCAAGATGCAGGAAAGTGAATGTAAGGGGGTTGATGGGGTGCGCTTGTCGGTGTGTATGTGTCGATGAGTTTGGTACCGAGGGGTGTGTGTGTGTGTGTGTGTGTGTGTGTGTGTGTGTGTGTGTGTGTGTGTGTGTGTGTGTGTGTGTGTGTGTGCATGTGCAGAGATGTTCCACAATGACAACTATCTCTCTGTCAGCCCCCCTGGAGAGCAGATGGGATATGAGTCTGCCAATGAGACAAGAAGAAAGACTGGTGTGTGTGTGCCAGTCATGCATATGCACGCACACATGCATGATGGCACTCCTGTGTGTGTCTATGATTTGTGTGCTGCTTTTAAGAAAATGTATTGTACATTAACGGTTATCTTTTCTAAAAAAAGTAATAGAATAATTTACTAATTTACACGAGATAAGCACAAGAAAATGGATGGATGGATGAATAAAGTAACATCTCACACTACTCGTTAAATTACATTTGGCTCACTCTGAAATATCATGTGATAAGTTAATGTGGAATTACAAGTTGACAATATAGTGCTAAACCTTATACATGACCACATATTAACAAAAATCTCTATTACAATTGAAGGAATTACATATTAGCACAAAGACGACAGTAAAATTGGTAAAAACCTTGGACTGTATATAAAACACAGATGTAGCCACTGGGATGTCACCTATTGATTTAGAAGTTTTGTGTTTTACAAGAACATTGGATTTGTTGACATCACCTTGTTTCTAAAAAAAGAAAAGACCGTTGATAGATGAAATTTAGTTAATAACTTATGCTAGCAAGCTATGTTAGCAAGCTATGTTAGCAAGCTACATCTTGCTACATCTACATTATAAACAGATGCAAATACACGCTACTTATTGCTAGGTTGAACTGAAATACTAGAATTCTACTTACCACAAAAGGAGCAAACTCTTATAACGCAGACTGTAACACAAAGCAGGCTTTCTCAGTTTCTCAGACTTCAAATTAGCTTATTTAACACCTAGCAAACAGTACAAATACTAACATTTCATTTACAGCAGCAACGTGCCTAAACGTGGAAACTAACCCTTATTATTAAAAGAATAATAATAATAATTAGCTGAAATTAACTAAATAGCAATTAGCTAAAGAGATTAAGAATGTTTTTGCATCAGACTACAGAAATGTATTTTTTTTTTTTATTCTGCTGCAAAGTTTTATTATGGGGCTGTATGAGGATTCACTGTTTTGGAGCCAGTGAGCTATAGCCCCAGTCTGCAGGAAATCAAATCAAAAGAGTAGGTCTCCTTTTATCGATTCAATTGCACAATTTATTATTTAAAATGAAGATTCTCTGATCTCATTAAGGTAATAAGGATCCACTCACTAGCAGGTTATTTAGCTGAATTCTGCCCACCAAACTGGGAAAGAGACAAAACACACTCGTTCTTGGAGCTACCAGAGCTGTAAAATGCATTTAGCTTAAGGACTGCTGCAGTTTCTTTGTTTACCTTCCATGGTATTGAAATAATACGACGATCAATTGCAGCCGAGTGAAAGATCTAAGAGCAACAGATGGATGTCTCTGTTTCTTGTTATGTTGCAGGTTCTTTGTTTGAAAATAAAGTGCAAAAGAAATGCACCTGTTAATTAAATGATTGGTTGTGAGTATTTTTCACTATTTCTGTCAGATTCCAAAGTGACATGTTTGGATATCTTGTTTCATCAAACGAAACTATTTTTAGTTGACTAGCATATGTAGAAAATGTTTGAAAAGTCTGTTGATGTCAATTTCTGCTATAAAAAACGATTTAAAGTAATTCAAATAGCTCCTTACTTGGGTAATTAGATGAACATTTTAAAACAGCAGCTACATTTTGCATATGTACCTATTATTGCATATTCCTTAGCATGCATAAATTTGCATGTCACATTTGAATAATGAACTTACAATGACATCTATCAAGTCAATCATCATCAAAAATCCCTAAAAAGATAATCCATGGAATTAAGCTACAAGCACTGTTAAAAGCATGTTTACCTTTTAAGATTCTGGGGAAACAAAGCAGGCACTGAAGCCCAGTTCTGTCCAGACCTCAAGGGGGAGGTTAGGGCAGCGACCCAGGTGCCCTGAACCAGAATGAGAGGCTAAACCGGGCTGCAGGATGCCCCCTGGTCTCTTGAATGCCTCTCCCAGGGCAGAGAGATTCCGGAGGCCATCTCAGTGTGGTCCAAAACTGAGCCTGAGTCGGCCCCGGGGACCAGGACAATAGCCAAGAATGTGTTCATCTGGTAATTCAATCAACATCAAATCTAAGAAGAACACATTTGTTTTTTTAAGTTTATTTATGGTGCTTTTTTTTTTTTAAGGTATGAAGGCGCATAAACCCTCCAGAACGGTGCACAAACACAAGCGTATACACACATTGACAAGTGGGCTTACACACACACACACACACATACAGCAGCAGCAGCTGCACAAGTCTTTGGGTGAGCGCACATCTGTTACACTGGCTTAGTACAGTGAAACTGGCTGTTGACAGCAAATGTTTTCACTCAGGCCCACATTGTGAGTTATCATATACTCCTGTGCAGGGAAGAGGACGCATTCATTTTCGCTTTCTTTCTTTCTCTCTCTCGCTCTCCGTCGCTGCCACTGTTTCTCTTATACAAACTCTCTGTCCTCCTGGTGCACCAGCTACTAAGTTAAATCAATCATACCTCTAGCAGAAGAAATATTTGAAGCCATTTAAAAATAAATGCTTTGTCCACGTTTCACCCCCATTTCCAGTGGAGCGAGGGCAGGTCGAGGCCACATAACTCTGATGGGCTATCATCTGCCATCTGTAGCTAAGGCGTGGATTGATGTGATTGTATGATTGATTTGAAACCCACTGTTCTTCCCTGTGAGTCAGAGTATTTGTGTGTAGGCAGCAGATGAAAAATAGATGCAATGATTGGAGCAAAAATGATGTGACCCTCAACCTTAAAATCTTTATATGCGTGTTTTCATTCAGAGGAAAGCTTTCAATGTGTTGACATTCAGCAATATGATTACTCACAAAGTAGCCTGGTCTCCGTGTGCGCGCGTGTGTGGTGTGTGTGCACGTGTGTATTGCGGGAATGTGGGTGTGGTTGTCCGTTGGTACGCACGTACGGACATTTTATGTGTATTTGTTACCTGTTCGGAGTGGGGTGCTGTGTTTGGGCCGATCAGGTCTGTAGATAGAGGCTGAGTGAGCAGCAGAGGGACAGACACGCACACACACATACACGCACACACACACACACACGTACACACCTACATAGCAGCCAAGTCCAAGCCAGACCCGAGCCAAGACTGTGTTTAGAACAAGAAAAACACTTTGTTTACGCTTTAGGGCCCTTCACTGCTCAACCAGTGAAAGAGGGAAATCAACTCATCCCTGGTTCCCTAGCCACTGCTGCGTCGTCAACAGATGAAGTCAGCATCTCACACCCAACAGATGGGGTGCGGGGAACAGCAGCCTACTTTACCAAATGGACTTCATTTCCCTTTTCCCGGTCTACTAATCAATGCTCATCGTCTGTGTGATAACCCTCTGAGATGTGAGTGGAAGGTTACGGAAGGTGTCTTTTGAATCAAAAGTGTGATTACTTGAGGTGTGCGTTGGCGCTCATTGTCGCTCTGAACTTGTTGTGACATCAGGCTGGTTGTCAAAAAAGGAAATGTGGGAAAAAAAGAGATATATATATATATATATATATATATATATATATATATATATATATATATATATATATCATTTATTGTTCAAAGCAAAACTGTCTTTTCTTGGAAATAATCCTGCAGAGCTTGGTGGAGGTACGCTGGATGTTTAATATCAGATGCTGCATATTTGAAATTGTCTTTGCTTCACTGAGATCAGAGCATCCAGATGATAAGGACACGCCCACCTAAACGCCCTCAATCAGATGAACAAACAACTCTGGCTTCAGAGGAAAAGCACACGCACAATCTATTTATTTATTTTTTATCATTTATCCTTTAAGTCGTCTGTTTTTTTGTCCATATAATTCCTTTATTCTTCACACCCAAATCAAGTGCCTCTGTGCGCGGCAGATAAATAGGAATTCCAAACTCCAATGGTTCATTTGTCATGGTGTGAATTCCAAGAGTGGAATCTAGAAATAGCTCGAGTGTTCAAGCGCGGTTGTTGCCTGGGGCTCGGTGGCATGTAGGAGGCTTTGGTGATATTTGCTTTTTGCATATTTTCTACTAGGGTTTTTTTTTTCCCATTTTGGAAGGGAGATATGCACTTTTCCCATTGCAAACATTGCAAAAAAAAAAAAAAAAGAGAGACAGAAAAGCTGCACGTTGTAGGAGGCTATGCCCATTATTTTGGTATGACATTACAGTTTTAATTGAATTGAATACAATTTATTCTTAAGAAAACTTTTAATTAAGTGCCATATGGACAGATTGTGGAGTAGTGGCCTCCATGATATTCCCTTGGGGACATTTGCTGCATAATTAAGAATATGAACTGTAATGACATGGTGAGATTTAATGGAAACTTGCAGTCTAAATAGGTGATGTTGGAAAGCCATTATTACCCTGCCAGAGAGGGCTTCATATGGTTCTCAAGGGACAGCAGGCACTCCAGAGTGGGACCCTGGGAATAAAAACCCCATGAGAATGAGAAGGGAATGAAGGAAAGGAAAAAGAAAAGGGAGGAAGGATAGTACTTCTTTTATTATACCTTTAAGCGTAAGTTTGCATTTTCCTGTGATTGTAAAATAATCCCGGGAAGCCTGTCTAAATATCCCATTCAGGTTAAACTACTCTCTATATGAATGAGACACGGGTAAATACAGCCATACCTTTAGCCAAAGTTCACAACTTATGAATTGAATTGAGTTTGTTTTTTCTTTCATTGTTTTCTCAGAATTTAGCAAGAATGGTAGCTATGATAGCTAGTTAGCTAGCTAGGCAACTTGCTAACTTTGGTATGGAAAAAAGTTTTATTCCCTTCAGCTGCAAATGTTTACGTTTTATATATTACTTTCCTGTGATTCATTAATGGGCGAAGGGCTGTTTTTTTCTCAAACCCCACAGTTTTCATTAATGCTAGAGTGACAACACTTGCTCTACACATGCTCTGCTGTCTCTGCAACAGCAGGATTGTTTGACCCGGCCAGAAGGTTTTGACAATTCTGTTGATGTAGAATAGGTTTCTTCTGCGCTTCACTGCTCAGTTGTCTACAGTTGTTGACAATGTTGACCAGTGTTGGGTGTGTTATTGAAATCTAACTCATTTCTGTACCAAATTTAGTTCTCAAATAACAGTAACTCACAACGAAATATGCAATTACTTGGACTAGCAACATTCATTTGCTCTTTGTAGACCTCGGTTCATATGGGAGATAGGACAAAAATGGCAGAGTGATCTACAGCTTGTGAGGAGGAGGAGTGATTTGCACATTACTTCTAATTTATTGCACAAAGGGCCAAGAATGTAATGGTAAAGAGCAAAATGTGTGCTTGGTATAGAAACACTGATCAGAGATTTGAGATGATGTGTGGGCATGGGAAAGTTTGATGTTATGCTGACAATTACACAATTAACACAACAGTAATATAATGAGTACTCTCTATGGGAAGTAAGGAGTGAACAAATGCACTACTTATTTAAAAAGTAAGTCCCCTTTTTGGTGTAACAATCATAGCACTGTTGATATATAAAGTGACATATAATAATATATATCACATAAAAAACTTTAATAAAACTTTAAATATTATGGTGGTAATCCAATTATTGGGATGAGCTTTTATTTTTGATAGAGTGTACTGCAATTTCATTTATAGACTCAACCTTCTTTATGTTGCATAAATGTTTAAATAAATATTATATTTTTGTCCTGATAAATAAAAACATGTCAGCTGATTGGTTACTTAGTCCAAGTATGTTTCTTATATTAGATGAGATGAGTAATTTACTTCAGGTTTTCTTGATATTTTTTCCTGTTCTACATGTATTATGCAGGATGATGAACTACCAGTTTCTAAACCTGTTCTGATTGGTTGCTTTCTTCTCAAATCCAAATACTGAAACTTGGAACCAAAGTAACACTTTTTTGTTGCACCTTTAGTCAGTGTGCTTTTGGTGATGGAACAATTTATGGTTGTAGTTGAATCCTGAAGTTGAAAAAGGCCTACACCTTTGTAGAACTAAGTTGATTTGGATGGTTTAAACATTAGGAGGATAGAAGCCACCTTGAAATGAATCCATGCTGTTGAGAAATACAGTGCGCAATATTTTCACATAGAAATATGCCAGAGTGAAAAAAAAAGTGAAAAGTTCATTTACTGCACAGTGTACGTTGTAATAGGTATAGCGGTCATTATTTCCATGTTTATCACTTGTCTACACAGACACAGACACTTCTGTGCACAACTCAAATGTCCACAGTGGCTCAGAGCTCAACTGATCTTGTGTTTTGAGGGAATGATCAATTGTTGTGGAGGAATAACAACAGTTAGATGTGAAAGCGGCAGGACGAGGCAGCTGAAGTCAAGGTAAACTATTTGTTGTGAAGAACGCACAGCAAAATAGAGAATTCCTCTGTTGTTAGCGCTTAGTGAGCAAACAAGACAAAGAAAGGGAACAACGAGTAAGGCAAAGATGTAAAAAAGTCTGCCGCTCCTAAGAATGCCGAACTGAGAGAAAAGAGGGGAGAAAAGAAAGACCGAAGAGAAAGAAAGAGGGCATCAAGAGAGCCAAGGAGAGGGTAAACATGGAGGCCAGATAACAAGAAAACAAAGACAAAGAGAAGAAAAATCAAAAAGCGTGCTTGCTGTGTGTGTGTCTGCGAAAAAGGGAGAAATGAAAGGAAGGAAAGCCACAGTTAGCCGCCTGCAGAACAGAACAAACTCATTTACAGAGCAGTGCCAGACTTGAAAACAATTATCTGCCATCTCCGTTGCCTCTGTAGAAGAGTAGCCTGTTTTGTGGGGCTCTTTGTTTTTCTCAAGGACATATTCATTATTTCAGATGAGACCCATTTGAGTCTAAATAAAGACTTTCTCTCCTCTCTGTCAGATTCACTGGTGCTGTGATGTTGCATCTGAGGGGATGTGAAAACACGTTTGAAAAGGAGTCTGATGAAAGCACTTCTATGCCAGTAATGCATGTTCATTAAGTTTAAATTCTCTTTTATTTCCACCTCCTCTTCACATTTGAGTCCGGGTGCTAATATTTGTGTTTTTCTGTGTTTGCGCTGTGTTCAAGTTCTCTTGAAAAAAACTGAAGCATTCGCTGACATTACAGTTACAATAGTCGTCTTTGGTCCGAGCGGGCCCTTTGAAAGCAGGCCGCATATACTCCTGTGCATGAAAGAGGAAAAAAGGCGGCTACTAATCACATCCAGACAAAAGACACCTCTGACAAACAGTAAACAGGGAGCCAGAAGTCTTGCATGACTCACAGGGGACTCACACACATTTGCTGAAAGTGTTATTCCTCTCTGGATGAGAAGATTTTGCCACAGAAAGAAATAATTTGCGGTTGTGTTCACAGCCTCCTTGTTTCCACCTAAGGTCACTACGGCAAACGCAGATGGAATCAAACTGACATGGAAAAATAACTGAGCGTGTTTCGGGTCCCATCTTACCTGCTTGGGAGGTTGTCTCGTCTCCACAGACGGACCTCTGTGTGTGGAAATGAAAGAGAAGGCTAGGGAGACAAACAAACATACACACACATGCATGCACACGCACGCTCATACACATGCAAAAACACAGCACACTTCAAATGGCCTTCAAGAGTCCTGCATTCCACATTTAATTGGAAGTATAAAAAAAAAAAACACCAAGCAAAAGAAAAAAAATCCACCATACAGCACCCTCCAAAGTAAACTTCTCACAGCCAATCACACAGTGGAGCCAGGTCTCTGGGGCCCCGCCTTCCGAAATAGGCACAGATAACCTATTGTTGGAGCCCAAACAGTGGACTCGCACACACTCGCGGATGACCTCACGCACAAAAACACACATTCAGAGTGAGCATTACTTGCGAAACCAGTTGTAAACATGTTTTGTGAAAAACTGGATCTGAGAGAGTGGCAGGTACTGCGAGTGTTTTCACAGCTATTTAATCCCAAAAACTGTTGCGTGCACCGAGAAACTAATGGAAACTAATGGATGGGAGTAAAAAGCAAAGGAGAGAAAGACAGTGAGGAGAGGGCACTCGGGCTGTAAGAGAGGAAAATAAGTAAATAAAAATAAAAGGTATTCTTGGTAAATGTAATGTCACATTACAAGCATGCGTCTTCTCTCCTCGCGCACACAAGCACACACTTTGAGGGTACAAGGGAGCCTATTGAGAGATAAATTTGTGTTCTTTAATTCGCGCGCGTCAATGTGATGTGACGTTTGCACTGTAACATTAAAATGACAGCAGGTCTGCGTGCCCACGTGGGGGAATTTGATGACTTTGATCTGAGCTTGTGTGACTGCAATCCATGTCAGGATGAGGACAAAGGGCAGAAATAAGGGAAAATCGTTTTTTACATTTTATTTTTATTTTTCGCACTGGAATTGTACTAAATGTACGTGTAAAAATGTAAATAAACCTTAATTAACGTTTTCTTCAGCACTTCAAACACAAAAGCGCACACGTTGCTATTTCAGCTCCTCATATTTCCCATAATTTAGGGCATTTGTGTTCCCTGCACCACTCTGTCGATTTTTTTATGTTTTAAAGCACGATTTAAACTCTCACGCTCTGAAATAAATAAATGTGTCTGAATTCAATCTGGATTAAAACATTATAATTGTGAGCAGTTATCCCCGAAAATCCCACAGCTGAATTTTTAAGAGGATGTGAGCACTAGTTTTTATTTAACGCAAACACACACAGGGGGGACATCTGTGCTGAACGCTGACCAAATCCACCGCGACTTTACTCACAATACAATTCTGTTGGAAGTGTTAGAATTTGTTTCAAGTTGATGGCACAGCCTCCATTTTGAGTTGACTTTGATATCATTCTGCGAACAGTGAAATGTCTGGATAAGTGTTGCGTTTAGGCCAGCCATCTGTACCATCTCCAACTCCAAAGCAGCTAGATGCAGAGCGCCCTCACAATTTAGAGGGGGAGCGAGAGAGGGAGAGAGAGCGAGACGTGGCCGTGTTTTTAAATGGTTCACTGCTGGCATCTACTGGAGAAACGGGGAAGTCCCGGCGCTGACGGCACCCAGCGGACCCTCGCTCTTTTTACTCGCAGAGGCATTCATCTCGCCTTCCAAAGGGATGAGTAACTCCGCAGATGAGGCATAACCTCCAATTCCAGCATCACGCATACCACGAATAACACCCATTATGTGGTTTGGCAAAGACATGAATTACACTAAATGACAGATATATGATTAAAATACTGGCTTTCTGGTGAAGCTACAGATAAAATAAAAAAAATACAAAAAACACTGGTAGGTGAATCATACTGTATCTCAACTTCTCATCCAAACATAAAGGAGATTTGTCTGATGAAGAAGAACAACGAAAAAAAAAATGCATCTCTTCTTATTGTTATTAACAGTCAGTTTGTATCAATAACTTAATATGGATTTAATTTACAAAGCAAAATAAAACTAACTACAAATCCTGATCATAACAAGTTCTTGTTTGGATACAGAATTTGAATGAGAGCTTGAATGTCACTTATTGCACTTTAAGCTCCTCACAGCTGGTTTTCTAACGCTTTATGTGGTTATTAAAAGTGAAAAAAGACCACTTTTAAACTGCTGATGGTTTTAGGTGTTTCACTTTATCGTGATGTTCTTGGCAGACATGATCGAATACCGTGATGCAGAGAAATATAAACATGAAAAATCACTTACTCCAGCTCATTCATGCTTTTCATCATAAAGATCCCAAATTGATGTGCAAAAATGTTTTCATTGGGAAAATAAAGAAAGCAACAAAAATCATTTGAAATATGCCGCATGTGACTTTTTGTGAGTAAAAGCATTTGTGCATTTAACACATCACGCCGCTTTTACTAAAGTTTAAAGGTTGCAAGCTGCACAGAGGCACGACGTGCCGTAAAACATTGTTAAAAATATTTAGATACCATAATTACAATCACGTAACAAAAATGTTTTCTGTCCGTGCAGCTTCAAGTGCAGTGACTGAGCCAAAGAATTGTTTTTTATTATGTGAAAATTGTCAGATTCAGTCTGTCTCATCCCTCACCTCTTCATTTGTATGTGTCTGTCTAAATATCTATGTCTGTGTGTGAGTTAGGAAATGGTTCCCTGCGGAGGAGAGGCAAAAAATCCCCAACCAAACAAACAAAAAAAAAAAAACAATCAGATGAGCAGTGACGGAAAACATTTCCTGCGTGAACGAATTGCTGTCATTTTTCCCCCCTCAAGAACAATTCTCATCCAATTCTTGTAATTGTTGCCTCATAATGTGACACATTCATATCAGCGAATGCATTCAGCGGCAGTCTGTTTAGGATGCTGTGGATTGAGTTAGAGAGTTCATCATCCATTACAATAAAGAACAAAGCGATCCCCTATCTGTTTCAGACATTTCGCTCTTTATGATGCTGAGTATGGCTCTGAGGTTGTCAGAGAATTCAGACAAACAATATATGGCTTTGAGATATATCAAGAGCCCCACAATAAGATCCTGTGTTGTTGATAATTTCGAAAGGGAGGGAGGGGCGGGGGAGACTGAAGCAAACTCCAGACAAAAGGGATTGTCTTGATTATTTGTCTGTCAGAGATGGCAGGAGCATATTATGAAAAGCGATGGCTTCGAGGATAACGGTGATTGAGATTAGGGCCCTGCTGAGAAAGAGAAAGAGGGGGCGAAATAAAATAGGAGTGGAAAAAAAAGAGAGCGAGGGAAGAAGAGTGAAGAGTGGAGAATAGATGTGACTAGACTAGAAGAGAGAGCTCTGTGATAACTGCCAGCAAACAGCCTGTTTGATCCTGAGGGATGGCAGAGGGATGTAAGGCGTTTGAAGCTGACAATCCCTTTGTGATGATAACACATGTTTTTCAGTGTGTGCGTTGATCCTCCCTCTCCTATTGTAATATGGGCAGCAGACGGCAGCTGCCTGGGCATTGTAGCGCTGCCGCTAATCTGAAACAATATCTTTAGGCCCAGCGTGGTTATGAGCAGCTGTCGGCATTGTGGGAAGCGCTGCTAATCTGCTTCAGTATCTTTAGCCCCTCGTTTAGCTCTTTGATCCTCTCCCATTATGCCTCCCTTTCCATCGCAACAAGCGACTGAGCTTTGGCAAAGCTGTGCTGGAATGTTGGATAGATAGCAGGAAAACAGAGTGAGAAAGAGAGAGAAGACGAAGGGGGAAAAATACACAGTGCTCCCATCAGAAACCCTCCAGCTAACAGATGTTTCTTACAGTCTTTCCACGTGTCTCTCACTGTGCATTTACACCTGTCACATACACCAGACAGACAGGAGCAGAGGAGTGAAGACGGACACGCACAGGTCCTCTGAAATAACACAGGAAGAATGCTTCTCCCTTTATAGCTGACAGACCTCTCATTTTTTTCTATTCAGAGTCTCACCCAGAGGCTGTGGTTAAGAGCAAGGTTTCCATTCCCCCGAGACGCAAGCTTAGTGGTTAACATCACTTCAGCTCACGGTTTAAGTTCCAGTCTTTGTGTGAGGCGCAATCACGACATTGAAAGAAGCTGTGTGGTTGAATCAGTGGCGCTCAGTGCACAGTCACGGGATGCCACAAGTGTGCAGGATACTTGGGGAGCACTGGCCTTGCTACACGACCAAAGGCAAGTAGAAACACGGTAGTAGTGACATGCACATATTATATCACACGCCTTACTTTTCGTTCAAAGTGTTCTGTGCTCTGATGTGACACACCAGCACTTACGCTGTTGTAAGAAACTTCTAAAGGAAGTGAAGTGCAGCATGGTCATGGCTGAATATACCACAGCTGAAATTAGACCTTAAAAATACACATTTGGTGAAAATGTTATTGCACTGGTGGATTTGAATATTTCAGCCCATTATTAGCTTTGTTGGGGGACTGAAAACTTTGAGGAACACAAACTTTATTTTTGTTTTGGAGTATATTGAAAATAATGAGAACAGACCCTCAATTTTACAACCAATGGGAAATTATATATTTAACAAATGTGGAGACCATTTAGAGGTAAATAGTCACCGAGGTAGGTTTTCAGGGAACTGCATACATTCCAAGGTTTTTCCTGTTTGCATTCACATTGCTAATACAAATTCCAAAGTGATGCGTTACCAATGTTTATATGACATATGGGGTTGCTGCAGTTACTAAAATTTGTATGCACATGAACAATCAAGTATACTTGCAATACACTCAAAGTTCCTCTTATCCAGAAAAAGACCCTACAACAGACTTCTGGGAATGACTGGTAGTACCTCCAGCACTCACTAAAACTATGCAAAAGTTCCTATTGTTAAACCATAATTTTAGATGCCAGTGTTTTGTTTTGTGCCAGCTTTCTGTAATTTAGTGAAGTAGATTTTGGGGTAGGATTTTACATGGTGTCCACGAATGCAGCACTAACATCCACACCTTCCCAGCTGATAATTAGAGGCCCTATAAGAAACAGCTGCCTTCACTACCACATGGAGGCATTTGGCAGTCTTTTCCCATCCAAGGTGGCTGAGAGTATTAGGCAGCTTAAGCACTGCAGAGCTCAGGAAAGCTGCTCATTTTAGTATTGCCCTTCAGAGAGTGGTGAGTAGGACGCTTGTGTTTGTTATACTGTGGCATATAGTAGGGTGGACCTTGACGACTGTTTCCCTCTTTTTGTTACAGGACTGCTGCTGTCTTGTTTTGTCTCGTTCTGGCCTGTTATCGTCTTACAAACATTTATAGACTGGCCTCGACTGACTTCTGGTTTTATGGTCTTTTACTCAGAATTGCTTTATACATTTTAATCATACTTTTATATAAAACTGTAACTTAGGGTGTATTTGCTTTATGTATATGTCTTTTACTAATTTGTTTAATGTTTTGTCGTTTCATTGCTTTAGTAGAGGTGCAGCCACCTGTTGAGGGGCTAGGCACGTGAGGTGGAATCCCCTCCCTGGTGCATGAGAGTGTACACACCGGGCATAGGTAGATTGCACCGTTTAGATTTCAGTGTGAGTGACAGTGAGGTTTGTAGTGGAACTACACAGGTGAGTAATTGGTGGCACCCTTGGGCACTGCTCTCTGTAGGTTTGGTCTCCACCATTTTGTTTAGTTAGTTTATCGAGTTGTTGTTTTACTAGGGTAGCACCGTGGCAGCGAGCCTTGTCGTTTTAATCATTATTTGTTAATGTGTTTTAATTAACAGTCTTGCAGACTCAGCCCTGCTACCTTAAGAACTTCTCTGATTTTACAGTTCTATGCTTTTAGTAGTTTTTCTCAATAAATTTTGATTCGTAGAACTGATCTGCCTCACCTCTGCTGTTAATAACAAGCCTGTGGGTCTTGGTAGCCAGTGTAACATCTACATTGGCTATAAAAATCTTTCCTGGGGTGTAACTCTCTCCACAGGTGGCGTTGTCAACATCCTTTACTCACCTTCCCTGGTTATCTCTCATTTGTGCCTCCACAGTAAAATGAGGGTTATGTTTTGGCTTGCACAAACAGTGTTTGGATGTAGAAAAATAAACAAAGGTAATAACCTGAAATCACACATCACAAAATCCCTGCCTGCTTACAGTTTCACGTGATATTGTGCTTCTACCTCGTCTTAAGTTTAGCTAAGTTCACCGAGCGGCACCAGTATATCCAAAACAAGAACACAAAGGTGAAAAAAGGGGCTTCCCTTGTTACAGCTGCAGGAAATGCAGGAAAGGTAGCCAGGCTAATAGGCTAATTATAACTATGAAACAAATCAGGTACGAAACAAATTACAGTCTTTAGACAGCTCTGACTGTTGTTGCAGACAGTGAGTAGTAATGAGAATGAAAGATGTGGTAGGTGTAGTGGAGGTGTGTCAGTGTGTGTAGCTGTTGGGGTGTGAACACGCAGGAGCGCACTGAGAGGAGGATACAAGCTGCACACAATTAACAGAAACATAAATATCTCGCCATGCTTAAGCAAGCCATTAATCAGATATAAATAGAGCGAAGGAGCCCTTTGTGATTAACGAGGTGAGACTCGCTGCTAATTACTGTTTCCCTCTCCTCTGGTAATTAGGTTGCTGCTTTGAATAGGGATGACTGAGACTGCCCTGACCCTACCCCCCGCCCCTCAATACCAATCCACTGATGTGCGATTGCTTTTGTGTCTGCTTTCTTGTCTCTTTGTTTTAGGCATCTTCAAGAAGATGGTTGAGGTGAAATGTGTACCATCTTCTTTTGATCTGCAGATATAAAAGGAAGCTGGTCATATTTCTATATTGTACTCTGGCACCTGCAATGGCTAATTGGAATTTACAGGTGTCAGCGTTGGCCACCCAGTAGAGCTTAGCCTGCCTATAGGACTTAAACGTGTGTGTGTGTGTGTGTGTGTGTGTGTGTGTGTGTGTGTGTGTACACACATGGGGGGCACAGAGCCATTGGGCCATTGCAGCATCTTGATTCTATTCTTTTTCAACAATTCTGCTGTAAATGTAAAGATACACTTGGGATCATTGTCCTGTTGTATGGCCCAACTTCAGCCAAGCTTTGAACGCTGGGCAGATATACTTGTTCAGAGGTTTTCTAACTATACTGTTATGAATTGTAAGATTTCATTTGCTAAATGACGTTCTTGGAAAATTGTGTCATTGAGTTAACAAACACCTGAATGTTCCAGACAAACAAACTGCCAAAACATCTGCTTTTAGAGATAGTACATTTTGTTAATGATCAGTTAATCATGAGCATTTGATTAGCTACTTGCCCTCTTAAGTCTTATAGAAGCACTAAAGATGTACTTAGTTTCTCACAGGTTTACACAGGGTACTAAGAATGCTTTCTTTTAAAATAATACAAAAATTAAGTTGGTGTGTTAGCAAAACAGCTGGGTAAACTTTGAACCTTCAGTCAACCAAGTGATATATTGGAGATGTTAACCTGAAAATACTGGTGGAGCCAGAACCTGTTCAACTTCCCTGTTTGTTAAACTAGACATGTTTCCCTCTCTATCATAATTCCATGATAATGTGCTAAAGGAGTTATTAAAAGTTTTATTTAACATACAGTAAAACTTATCGGTTATGATGAATCATGGCAGGGCCTTTTACTTGGAATGCTATGGTACCTACGTTTCCACACATCTAGTTCTCAGAGCAGTAAAAGCACAGCCAGGAGCAGCTTGTCTAGTGCACTAGTCTCCCATAAGTTTCCTGTCAAAGACCAGAGACTAGTCTACAACGTACATGCACCAAAACCCTCCAAAAAAGGCTGCTTGCCACTAGTTTGTAAGCAGGATACGGACACACTCACGAAAACAACAGATTCTATGTTCCATATTCCAATGGCTCACACTTGAACAGGTAATGGGAAAAGCTTTATTACAGAATTGTGTTTGAGATGGAAAGAGAGGGATTGCTTTTACTTAGTAGGCTTTAAGTGATGTTTCATTGGGCAAGTATTGACGGCTGTGCTTGCCCCGATGGAGTGCCACTGTTCAAGTCAGTGGCATTCAAGTCAGAATATTTAAGTCATTTCAGTTTGAACATTAGTTGATAGTGATGATGCAACATCTGGAATTTTAACTGTAGATATTATAGCACTGCGTATCCAAGGAACTCTGTTAAGTTACTGTTTAATGTTATTTCTGAATATGATTCTGCACTTTCATGTATAGTGTAGAACAAATACTTGCAGCTTTTATAGCTATTCTTTTTCTTGTTTTTGAAGCCATTTCACTGTCAAGTTAAATATACATCTAAATGAAGTATAACCAAATTGAAATAATACAAACATTAAATATCACATTTCCACATCCAGACTGCACCACTGTTTTCCTCCTACAACACACAGACTATCAGCTGACTGTAGCTCAAGTGGAAGTGAAACCTATAAGCTGGATCAATAGGCAAGGTGACTAACAATCCCAAGATTTTAACTAGTGATAACTGGTTCTCTACAGGGATCCGTTCTCGATTCTCATCCCTAATCTTGAGAAATGCTGAAGAAAGCAACCAGACTTTTTCCATTTAACTGAAGCATGAAATAGTTGTTAAAAATCCACTCCGTGGAGATTTGGCTTTATGAGTTTGGCGAAATGACACCTCTGATGGATGCACATCACAGCTGTGTCAGCATTTCTCTCCTCCCAGGCCATAGCCTCTGACTACCAACAGGCTTACTTCACCACTCCCTGTCACAGACGCGTGGGTCTTGGTGATATACAAGTGTAATCTATTACTACGCACTTACACTAATTGTCTTCAGCTGGAAGTGGCTGCTATGACCTTTTTATGGGAAATGAAAATAAGTGGAGGCGCAGAACAGGCGATATTGGATTCTGTTGTTAATTAATGTGTGTATTATCTGGGTGGATGAAGCCAGGGGGAGGAAGTTAATTGAATTACAGTCAGCGAGTTGGATAATGCGCTGTTGTAATTGTTCGACTGCATAAGACAGTGCTCGCATTAGGGAGACGAAAGGCAGGCCTGATTTGCTTCAAGAGAATGGTAAGAAATTACTTGTTTGGTTTTGGGGTGTGAGGCATGACTGAGTTTCTAATTTAACTCTTGGGTTACTGTAAACATATGCACTATTAAAAGTTTGTGTGTTCACTGCTCATCTTTACAGTTCTGCACAGTACTAAACGCATCACAGAATCCCTGCTTATAGTGTTCAATTAGCCACTTATTAAATAAGTTATATCCTTTGTCCATTTCATTATTAATTATAGAACTAAAATTGGCTGCATAACCAACTGCTGTCTATGCCAAAAGACCGCAGTCCCAAAGCTCAGTGGTGCAAAGCAGTCAAAGCTTATTTCAATGTGGTGTTTTCCTCAGAAATTCACCATTTGGAGGAAGTGACAGGTAAGTGAGACGGGTAAGTGAGGAGAAGCTATTCTATTGTAATGAGAGACACAGCAAAATCTTGGCAACACTGAGCACAGTGCGTCATTGAGAACATTTCAACCATAATTTCTTTTCTCTGCCAAGTCTATTCATTGACAGCTTTTAAGGTTACAACAATAGGAATTGTACTTACATTCCAACCAACTTCACCACTCTGGACAACTGCAAAGAAGACCTGGACAGTTTGCAGCCGCATATTAGCGAGTGTTGCGAGCAAGTTGTTATGGGGAAACCAGGTAACAAGGTGCCGACTCCCTTCAGCAGCAAAAGAACACAATCCTGAGACTAACCTGAGTGAGCTTCACCACAAAACAACGACATGGTGAATATTTTGGCGTCCATAGATTAAAATAACAAAACAAAAACTGTCCAGCTTTGATGCATGCCGGGCCCTCTTGGAAATCCTCCATAAAGATTTTCACGCATGCGTGAGTCCGTGGAGTTCAGCCAGCAGCAGGTCGAAACACTTGGTGCTGAAAACGCCACCTTCAAAGAGTGAAGAGTGTGTCACAGAGGGAATGGTCTGACTCTCTGAAGAAAATGTTAAAAATCAATGAAACTGTCAAAGAAACTACCAGAGAAGACAGAAGACGACCCGGAAACGATGGTGAGTCAGACTTACCTGAAACTCCCGGAGGCCGTTGCTGAAAACATCACTTTTCATCATGTCCATCATTTGGGAAGTCGACCCAGACTGATCATGGCCAATTGCGAACACTTCAAACAGAAAGAGCTGGTGAAAAGCCACAGCCAGGAGCTGAGAGCAGGGCTGGACTGGGACAAAAAAAATATATATATATAGGCCCGGGCATTTTGACTAGAGACCGGCCCACCAGGTATTACAGGAAAAGCCATAAAGCCTTTGAATGAAAACAGACGCTGTTGTGACAGTGACGTACACCGTCTTGTTGGTATATGTATGATTTCTATACATTTTACATCAGATAAAAACTTTGGTTGTATGATTCAGATAATTATTTAATAAAAACGAGACATTTTAAATGAGAATAAGAAAGAAAAGTATTTCTTTGTGCCCTCCTCTCACCAGATAACCAAACCGATATCATGACCAGCAGCTTTACAGCTGTGGCTCCAGCAAACATCAGCTGATACTAGAAAGTAATATTAAATAAATTCTAACAACAGCTGATCAAGCTTAACAGCTGATCATGCTGTTGTTTAGCGCTACATCCACTGGTTTCCTTTTTCTGGTGCAAAGTGGGCGATAAACAAACAAGACACAAAAGCCAATCAGCTGATCATTGATCAGTTTCATGATTGAAGTAGCAACAGGAGAGGGAGGGGAGAGAATGAGAGAAGAAGAAGCAGCTGACAGCGTAAAGGCACAGAATAACTCCAGCTTTGGGTCTTTTTTTTTTTTTTTGAAAATATTTTTATTGAAAAAAGAAAACAACAGTACTTGCAGTTACCGAAATACAATCAACACATCTCCCAGCATCTGGCCAATCCACCACCTTTCAGAGTTTATACCGTTACGGGAAAAAAAACAGGAAAAAAAACCCCCATCAGCCCATAAAAATGAAAAATCTCCACCGGCCCACCAGGCAAATGCCTGGTACGCCCGATGGCCAGTCCAGCTATGGCTGAGAGGAATGGACTTCAGCGTGAACGACCAGTTTCCAAAAGAGATCCTGGAGAGACGCAGAGCCCAGTTCCCGATCCGAAAGAATTTCATCCAAGGAGGCTCCCAAGCTGTCATCACAGTCGATAAACTGTATGTCAACGACCCACTTTATCACAACCAAAACACCACACCATGGCTGTATTAACTGGGGTAATCTGTATATACAGACAACTCCTCGTTCTACTTTGCTCTCCTTTCCCACTAATAGAAATGTCTACATAGATCAAATAACACCAGTTTAATCAGCCACAGCCTGTTTTCTTTTTGTTTTTTTGTTGTTATCATATTTGATTTTAGGTACTCAAACTATCACTGAACTTTAGGAAACATTCAACACTCCAATAATTAGTTTAAACATGATCACACTGAGGTTTGTCACACGTGGAGTTGGTTCCAGGGAAAAGAGGTTTGCAACAAAGTGGATGAGAACACCATTTGTCCGTAGTATTAGTCAACATTCTTGTTTTTGATTTAGCCATATCTCATATGTATTCTGTAGTAGGCAAACATCTAATATCCTGGGTTTGTTTATGTTTTACACTTTTACAGATTATATAACATAACATATTGGTTTAAATCAATTCTGACAAAAGTTATTTATTTCACCTGTTAATTGGTTTAGTTTGAACTCACCTTACCTACCTGTGTTCCAGGAACAAGAGGAAATATAGTTTCACTTCCTGTATTTATAGCTTCCTGGCTAATCTGAGGTCACAGGAAGTGACCAGGTGAAGAAGGGGGAGAATATTGGTAATTTAATAAAGCTGATTTTAGAGTGTGTTTATAGAGAAATGGATTTGTTGTAATATGTATCGACTATACACTGCAGAGTTTTACCGCTAGGAAGGAGTAGCAGTATAGGTTTGAGTATAGAAATATTTGTCTCACCTACCTAATGAAATAGTCCAGGCGTAAATGAACTATTTAAGCAGATGAACACAGGTGTTCAGGGAAAAGGACCAGATCAGTGTAGCTGTGTGCATGTTGAACTTAATTTCAGTTGATTTAAGTTCACTTATGTTTATTTGAACTGATGGCAGATATTCTTAAACAATACATGGATGATTTTGCTCTTTGCGGTGCTTGGCGTTCACATCACCCAACTGTCAGGGATCACACCTTTTTTTCACCAGTACACTACTTACAATCTCACTTAGGCTACGTCATCGTTTTCTCTCCGTTTTGGCCTCCTGTCCACACTGAAACGGCGTTTTCGCTGATGGAAAACGCAACGTTTTGAAAACGCTCCCGAAACGCATATATTTCAAAACGGTGCTTTCACGTTGCAGTGTGGACAGCGAAAACGGAGACTTTCTAAAACAATGACGCATGTTAGTCACACGGTGCAGTCATGTGACCAATTAAACTAAGACAGCAGAGGGCATTATAGCAGTTGTTTTGTTTGCTCTCAATTTTGACAGCCCTATTAAAGATTAATATCAGTCATGGGTAAAATAAATAAATATTTGTACCCTCAAATGGTGATCAAAAAAAAGTTAACTTTTATTTAAAACTAATGAATTATTTCCCCTCCCAACCATAAATTGGGAGCGAGATCTTTCCATCAGTCCAGATCAAAACTGTCTGAACACCTTCAAAATAAATGAAATCCCCAACTTACAACTTACAATATAAAATTGTCTACAGAACAAACTATATAGGAGAACGGTTGTTCCAAATGGGTCTCACACACTCAAATACATGCACCCATTGCAAAGACAACTCTGCTCACAACTATATGCATGTTATATGGGTCTGCACACCCTACCTATCCACATGGTCTAGTCATTGCATCCCAACCTCACCCAAGCTGTGCATTATAGGTGACATATGTGAAATAGATACTGCCTTATGCATCGCTAAGAAGCCTATGCTCATGAACTGGAAATCCAAAAACATTTTTATGTATTGTTCAATAAAGAAATTTACTTCTAGATCAAACCATCTGGAGAGAACGTCTGCCTCCTCACAAAACTAACTGGATGAATTTGTTTCCCTCTGGTCCCCACTGATCAATTCTATTACTTAGTGGGGATGGTCAGCATCTTCCTGCACCCCTGTTTCACACACCCTGCCAGGTACGGAGGTCTACAGGTGGTTTGATGCGATGCTCTGGCAGCGTCTCAGTTCACTGCTTATTCGGGGGGCATCTGCTTGCTGGCACCTCAAAGGGGAGGGTCAATGTGTGTGCATGTGTGATATATGTGTCTCTGTGTCATTAGTGGGTAAGTGAGTGACCAAATGCAAACAGTGTGGTTCTTGAGCTCCTAGAACACTGGGACCCTGATCTTTCCATGCCCCGCAGATACGCAGATATCGTTGAGATGTGTGGCCTGAGGTCTTCAGTACTCTTGGGGCTTCGGATGGCCTGGTTCTCCCGGATCCATCTCTGTCTGCTTCTGGCTCCTAGGTGGCGTTATTGCAGCTTCCCACCCACATTTCATGTCAAAGACACAAACATACTCCATCTTTCTCTCTCACACACGTGTGTATCTCACACACAGATACACACACACCACAAGAAGATCGTTAATTTATGCACCTGTGCGCTTTTAATTTTTGCACTCCAGGTGTTGAATGTTTGTTTTCTTCTAACAGATGTGGCAGTGGGCGATACGCTGTGTATTTCTATTTACTGTGCCCCCCCCCCCCCTTTTCTCCTGTCTGTCCTACCTTAGACATTGTCACAGAATATACTACATATAATGTAATAACTGAAATAACACAAATTGAAATGAGGAAATAAGCAGATAAACCCTGAACAAGAGGAGCCTATAGAGAACTTATAGAAAACATCTCGGAAAAGCGAAATGTGTTTGCCACACTAGTGCAATCAGATCATAAATTCGATTGCAAGTGCTTCCAGACAGGAAAAGACATAAAAAAAAAAAGAAAAGAAAAAAGAAATGTACTATTTTCCTGCACATTTGAGTGTAGATGTTCAACACAAGGCATATTACTGAGATGCCTTTGTTTTAAATATAGAAATCTATGCTAATAGGCATTAATATCACAAATAATAAATGCTGAATGGGATTATTTCTGTACCCTGTGGTGAGCTTTCTGCCAGCCTGGAGGAGCTATGTGGGTACTACTTTCTTTTAGTGGGTTGTGTCGCCATCTTGTGGACATCTCTATGTCAACTCTTAAGTAGCTTTCAAATATTTTTTTCCACCTCTGCACAAGACAAAAGAAATGTCAAAGTAATATTATATTATCTTTAAATATATGAACATGAAATTATGTTGCCTGGACTACATAGTACACACTAATGGATTAAAGCTCCACTCACTCTTAAGACCAACAAGTGAAAAGGGAGTGAGACACCACCATGGAGAGGTATTTAAGAGCATGAAAGAACGCTGCAAACAGAGGCTAGGTCTGACTGTCCAGGGCTCCTGGAAAGTCTGAGAGTGTTTTCACACCTATAGTTTGTTTACTCTGGCCCAAATCAGCGGTAGCTTTTCCATGTGGTTTGGTTTGTTTTTACACACAGAGAACCAAGTGAAATCCAAGTGAATCAAAATGCATCACTGATAAAGGTGATGTGTTTTGTAGGTGTGCAACGATACTCGTATCGGTATTGAACCGTTCGATACAGTGCTTTCGGTTCGGTACGCATATGTATCGAACAATACTAAATTTTTTATTTATTTTATCAACTTTTCTTCTGACGATGCTGTCTGTGTTGAGAGCTCAGTGGATCTGCGTTCGACTACTCCGCCCAGGCTGCACTGTCGAGCGCAGATCCACTGAAGCAATCAAGTGATGAATAACTGTTTTCCAGTGGGGGTTTTTTTTTTTTTTGCATTGTTGATTTGTTTTTCACCGAAGCAGCTAATAAAGCATAATGGAATACAATTTTGCCTCTATCTTGTAAGAATCTATAATAGAATGAAACAATACTGCCAGTTATAAATAAAGACAATGAATGGAATGAATTACGAAACACTTATTTTATTTCTATTAGATCTGAAAATGTTCAGATCACACGATGGGCCTGAAGCTCGGTCCTCTCTGGCACAGCTGGCTGCCGGCAGAGCCTGCGGGCACGCCACTGCAACCCCCTCTGGCCTCTGCTCCGTAGCTGCTGGGTGACCTCTCGTTTGGGGCTCTACTCAGCTCTTCCCAGGAGGGTGGCACGGTTCCCCCCCCCCCTTTGGTGGTCCTCCTCGTACTCTGGGGCCTCTGGATGTCTGGGGCCTGGATCTCCTCCATACCTGCTTCGTGCCCTGGGGGACGGGGCTATGGCTCCCCACACTCCCTAGCAGATCGTTACATGGAGAAACCTTTGGAATACAAGCATTCTGATCCACACAGGTGTGCACACAGGTGTACACACGGGTATTCACAGACGCGGACTACACCTTTCTTGGCTGCTGCCTCAAAGCACATTGTGCGCTGTCTATCTCGCATGCTGCACAATATCGTTTATTATTTAGTATCTACTGTTAGCTAGTTTATTGTGATGGTGCTGTATTTATGTTGCTCTTTTTTGTTTGCTTTCTCTTGTTTTTTTTTTTCTCCATACAGGTGATCCAGGTGTTTGTTTGTTTTTCTTTCCCCTTTCTCACCGTCTCTTCTCCCCTCTGGTTTTCTTTCTCTCCCTCTTTCTTTCATTCTTTCTCCCTGTCCTATCCCCCAGTCATGTCTGTCCCATTTGTAGCAACTGAAAATAAAATAAATACATAATTATAATAAAGGTCAATCAAATGGACCAATATGGCAAGGCCATGATGATCCACTTGGTAAAATAAATCCGCTTGGCATGTTTCTTGGCCTTAAGACAACAATTCTGATGGCTAAAGATCCAAATGGGACCAAAAAAAAAAAAAAAAAAAAAAAAAAAAAGGATCTGAAAATGTTGTGTAATACTACAACCTGAAACGACAAATAGATCGTCTCCTGTACAGGCCAATGCAAAGGAAAAAAAAAAAAAAAAAAAAAAAAAAAAAAAAAAGTAACAACAGCTGTGAAATGGAATAGTCCAAATCACCAAAGTAAACTGGACCTGGGCTTGTTGCAGGGATCTGAAGTTACTAAACATTTTTTGAGTGTATGCACTCACACTTAGGACCATATAATAATAAATATGTGCGTGATGAAAGATGGGCAGCACGCTAACGTCCTTACTCCACTCTGTATGCTCGTATGGGTCTGACTCTTTCACTCCTTTGATTTTTAACTCGTACTTTTTTCTTTTTTGTCTTTTTGTCAAGTCTGTCTTTGTACAGACCTGTCCTGTTCGCCGTCGTTTTGTACATAACTGTTTTTGGGGCAAATAAAATGCAAGTAGGGATTAAAACTGCAAAATTAATGATTGGAATGCTGGAAATGCTAGCGCTTGATGTCACTTGGATGAATGACCAAATGTTTCTCCCCCTGAAAACGTTACGACCAAATAAAGAGAAGCAACTTTTCAGGAAAAAAAAACAAACAAAAAACCTTTCCAGCATTTTCTCAGTGTGTCCGGCTAACTGACATTCCCTTACCGTTTGTAGAGCAGCGCTGTTTCACTCTATATGACCCATAAGAAAGGGGAAGGTCAAAATTGTAAGATTTCAATTAAAATGAACTTTTAAATGAAAATTCAGTGACACCTGCTATATACCCCCCCCCGTCCAATATTAAAGCCACAGGGGGAGAAAAAAAAGACAAAAGCAGACATAAATGTAAATATACTTTATTTTTAAGCATATTTAGTTTTTCCAGTTTCACTCTTTACATTGAGCAGTTTTTCCACCTTAATTAATTTCTTAGAAAAAAAAAAAACCTCCCTCTATGTACACATATTCACATGAGAAAAAAAAAAAAAAGCTATCATTACGTTAGTTATACATATAAACATATGCTACAGTGGCCAGAGTTTAACCTTTCCCCCTCCAATAATGTTAAATATAAATGCATTTCTAAGATGTAGTGGTTCAAGTTAAAAGACTAGAGAGATTACTCGATATACAGTGAAAATGCACTCATCCAGTTTAATTATTCAGATGGATTTTTTGTACACTTAGTCTTGTCTACTATCTTAATACTCCAAACAACTTTCCGAGAGACCCTTTAGAAATGTTCTCTCAGCACAATCCAAACCAGCAAATTAAAAACCCTTTACCACCAAGTAGATGGTTGGGTTTATAAGTCACAGGTTAAAAGACAAGAATTTCTAATTTACCCTAGGTCCAACAGGAGAATTTTATTATCTATCCATCTTAATCCTCCAGCATAAAAAAGCAACACTTAATTAAAAACAGAAGAGTAATAATCCTTAAGTTCATTGCTTTGAGTGAAAAATAAGACTTAAAAAAAAAAAAAAAAAAAAAAGGCACAAAGGCAGACTGACACTTCTATATGTATTTATAACTGCATGAGTATGAGTGGACAACTTTGTGTCAATAACTGCTTTCACCGAGCTCTGCAAACGTGTGATTTTGTTTTGGACTAAACAAAAACCAGTTGCAAGAGTTGCTGGGTCATGGTCACATTTAAACAGTGTAAGGATCTGAAACGCTTAGGTTCTTCTAAACATTTTTCTTGCAAGTGTTTACGGCGATCAGCACTTTGGTGTCTGCTTGTTAAATCACCGAGAGCTACGCTTTCTTAGTTTTCATAAAAGTTCCTAAAAGATTCTTTTAAAAACAGTTTGTTTAAAGAGTTCTTTACCAACTTCAATAGTTATTGCTGTTAAAAATTATCTTCAAGTTCCACTGGCAGCCTGAGATAATCATTTTGACTTTCTTTTACCAGAATTCCACTTTTCCATACCATTTAACATCCATCATTTAACATGATAAATGCCAACTCTGCTTCAAAAATCTGACAGCCAGCAAGGCCACGTCACACACACCTCTAAATGAGAACGTGTTCACAAAATGCTTAGTCCTTGGAGCTTTAGGACAAAAGTGATTCATAATATTGACGAAGACTCCAAATCCTTCCCTATCAGGATGGACGCTGCTAACTTACCACGTGAAATCCACCAATTTTACAATCTAGTACTACAAGTGCGGAATGTAAAAATTACAGTAAAATGTATCTTTGTGTTAAGTTAACAAAAGTGTCAAAAGTAACAAAACTAGAAGTACAGTGAGAACTACTGTCAAACCAAATGGCTTTTCAATGATCTACAACCATTTCATTTAAGGAAGATTTTAGAGGCAAACACAAGCTGCTCCCCTAAAACCCCCTTTTCTACCTTTACAAAGTAAAACATTTACTACATGGCTATTCTTAGGCACCACCCATGCATGGACAGGAAATGTAGGGGGTGGGGGTGAAAACAAGAATCACAAGACAGACCTCAAGTGTTTTTGGTGTGGCGTGGCTCCTATCACATGGGACTGAAAGACAGGACTGGCCTTTCCATGTTAGCATTTTCTACCATTTATCTTGGCTCCTTGGCAAATAAAGCAGGCTTTATTTGCCCGTTGTCATAAATGTGGTCTATGACTTGGCTGGTTCTGAGGGGGTTTACCCATGAATGTGATATTAGGAAGGTGTCTAGGCAGTCAGATTAATGTCTGGACAACTTTTAAAGAAAGACAAAAAATAAAAAAAATAATGCTGGTAGTTGCCATGTATTTGCTCACATGATGCTTCTTCTCTGCCTTAGACAGAGCTGAGCCATCTGAAGAGCTGCTTATAAATACAATAAGCTGATATGCAAATATCAACTGAATTGATAATGAAAATAAATTTAACCAAGTGGACTTCACATTATAGCGGATCTTAAAATTGGTCCTTCACACACCCATGTTGACAGTATGGGCTTTATCCTGATTAACAGTGTTTATCATTGCCCGTTCAGTCTTTATGGATGTGGACTTTAGAGGGGATCTTCAGAAACTAAACTGGACTCAGAGTCTGGCTTCTTCTCAACAGGGACCTCTAGAGGGCACTCTGAGGTCATCGTGTGAGGTGCAGAGCAGGTTTGAGGACGAAGAGGAGATGATGATGAGGGAGGTGCGGGCTTTTATTCTGGTAATTTTAGTGCAGCCGCTTCTGGTTTCATCTTGAAATACTGGTTAAACCGCAGGACTGCATATCTGATTGTAAAGTAGAGACACACAGCAGCAGTGCCAGCAGTGAGATAAATATGTACGTGACATGTTACCACGAAATGCCAGTGCAAAAATAACAGAACATCCTAAAATATCCATGTGGATGCTTAACATTTTGTTCTTAAACGTGATTAAGTTACTAAATTGTGCTTGCCACACCAAGATATAACGGCTCAAAGAAAAGTGTGCTCGCTAGATTATTTAAAGATGGCAACTTACCCCAAGAAGTCAAAGTCGATGGTGGAGAATCTGGCCTGAATCAGAGCCCAGAGACCCCAGAAAAAATGAGAAGCCTTGGCAAAAAGGAGACAGAGAGAGAAAGGTTCACCGTGTGCTCACAGTCTAAAAGTACATGTCATTTCCAATTATCGAACATGACACACACAAGTACGTATAAAACTAGAGGCCCTATGGCAGCAATTACAAACAGCTCACACAGAAATACAATTGTTTCAGTTGCCCATCCTCCACACTGCCCTCTATTCCTCTTTAGAGTAAACCAGGCAGAATCTGTCTCACGGGACAACGGCGAGTCTCACCAAGGCTGCAAGTTATCTTTAGTTATTGTTACCCATGTGGTGGCTAGATTAGTGAGTGTGTCAGTCATCCTTCTCTCATATTCAGAGCAGGTAGTTTATGTCTGTGTGATCTGTATAACATGCACCACTCTGACCCAACAGCTTACAGTGTGGAGAATCATTCAGAACAAGCCCTAAGGACCGCACTGTACTTGGTCAATGTCTAATGTTAATGCTTTATTTTTGACCATTTTGAGGAAAGGCTGAATTATACAGAAGTAACATTTGTCTGTTCAGGTAACTATTTTATCTTTTTAAACTACAGAGTAAATATTTGTACTAGTTCAAGACTTCAAGCGACAAGTTTGCTTTGCAGGCGGTTCCTATTATTTTCTCCAAAGCACATGTGCGTTTAGTCACACAAAATAAATGTGGGTGATCGACACCATTACTAGAATACTGTTGGAGTTCTTAATAGAGTTTGTTTTGTGATAAACAACATTTGATGAGAGACACAATATAAAGTGCACCTTTGTGGCCAATCCCTCACAGTAACACTAATATACCAGATTTATAGTAAGCTGGTGATACGGTAGCTCAAATACTTAATCCAGAAAGGCTAAAATAAAAAAATAAAATAAATGCAGCTTGGTCTGATAAACTGTAGACCAGGTGCAGCTTTACTGTAACAGTGCAAACATTCGGCTTAAAATGATTATTTTACTGAAGCCAGGCTGTGTCTGTTGTGTTCACTTCACATCCAACTACCAATCCATCCATTATTGAGTAGATGACGCTGGACCAACTACAAATACTTACCAGGGCAAACTGGTTGACTTGGACATAGAGGCTCTCCACTTCTCTGTCAGTGACTGCACTACCTTGGCCTTTGTGTTCCTTATAGGCTTCGAGATAAGAATGCAGCCACTGAAGCTGAAAGTCCCGCCCAGGGTAGTGACTATAGTCCACTTCATTCAGGCCTATAAAACAGAAATAATAGTAAATATTGTGCATCTATACCATAGCAAAGCAGCAAACACAAATTACTTTCACATATGTGAGTGGTTTGAGTTACACTTACCAGCAAACTCATTGAAATGGTTCCCAATGTCATAGGCTTGGTAATTGTACCCAGTGTACTCGTAGTCAATGAACTTTACATTCCCTGGGAACAGAAGCGTCATCATTTAGACAAAGACACGAGGAGGCAGACATTACAATGATTATGTTGCATTTCCCTTTGATAACTCAGAATGTCAAGGTTTTTCATGTAATTTCCTATCTTTCTGACTTCCTAACTGGACTGGCACGGTTACTGAGCTAGTTTTAAGGGCTGATGAGTAAGAGTTTGCATTTTGAATGTAGCAGAAGTGTTGAGGAACAGACAATTTTGATGAAACAAACATCAAGATGTGCATGTCTGTGTTCATTTGAAAGCTGAGTTATAAATCTTAAGGCAGCTGGAACATATTAGCAGAAATCAAAGAGTACAGAGCATGCTGTAATACGTGAAACATGTGCAAATGGTAAAGGAAAAGGAGCAGAGCCTGCTTCTCAGAGAACATTTGTTTTGGACACAAACACAGAGTAAAAGGAAAATGGCCAAGTCAATGTTATGCTTTGAAGACAGAAACAAGGAAAACGGGGCACAGGGAACAAAAGGAGGAAGATAATAAAATACAAAGAGATACAAAGAAGAGAGACATTTCACACACGTGAAATAAGTAGCCGTTGAGCAGCCAAAGCAAATGTACAGCAACCACACTATTTGATCCATGCTCTCAGAAAGTTCAAGTTCCACGTACTTACAAGCACAAGTCAACTTACAAGTTCTAAGAAACTACGCACCAGCAGTGATGATGGCTGAAGACAAACAGGAGCAACAACTCTCAGCTTAACTGAGAGCTTCAGACAAATTCTCGTGATGTGTATGAGTCACACACACATGCCCATAAGTGCACACACAAAATCCCACACAGCCGCTAATGTACCAGTTTCAGGCCAGGTTTGCAAAATATATGCACTTATATTTACTGTCATTTGGAATCTGATGTAAGAGCATGGAAGGTAAAATTCAAAGAATATGGTGCTGCGTGAGTGCATCTGCAGGTTGCTGAAAATGTGATTTCACTGCACAGACAATGAACAAAGAGAGAAGCATCCAGTCAAAGTCAAAATGCAAACACTTACTTTCACAAGCCCAGTTGTTACAGAGACATTAACAAATACAGATTTTTTTTAACAGTACTTTTAATTAAATGTCTCTACTCTACTAATTATTTTTGGCTTTAGCTAGCTTCTTTACCCTAGTGTATGGAACATTAGATTTTGAGTTGGTGCTGGACTACAAAGAAAGACACTTTGAGGTGGGTTACCAGCCGGCGTGTGGGTCCTAGCGGGACACAACTGAACACCTCCGGGCAGTGGCTATAGCCCCCCTGTGCAGCAGATGAAAAGGTTGGGGCAAACATCTTTCACACATGCTCACTCTCACTGACACAGTTGTCTTTTAGCCATTCTTTCACACCCATTCCATCAAGCCTAACCACCACCCCTTGACTTAACACTCCCCTTCATCACTCCCTTCCTATTGGTCCGCTGAATATCCAATAGCCTAACATCACTACTGCTTCTGCAAAGTAGCTCTGAGAGGCTTGCTGTTAGCTGCTGAGCTGCAGACTTACAGGGCTTTGGGCCAGAGTCAAGAGATTTGGTTTTTTTGAAAAAGAAAAATCTGAGCAACAGTTAGAGGAGTGGGGAGAGTAAAAGATCCTGTGACTGGGACCGAGAGACAGGAACAAGCAGGAAAATGTAATACAGCCTTTGTTATAAGTGTGCGACAGCTTAAAAAAAACCCAAAAAAAAACAAGAAAAAAAGATGACCGCTTCCAGCTCTTTTGTTTATCAATGCAGGAAGTGGTAGCTTTTCTGCTGTCACGTTAGCAGACAAGTGGTTTCAAGTCAGCAGCTACAGCTGAACAGAAGTGACAGGAAGTGGCATGGAAGTCATTCAGTTTCTTTTTATGCCAACTCAACAAAAGGGTGTAAGTGCACTATAAGACAGCAACTGCATTTACAAAAACGACACCTTAGACAACTGAGTGGGCGCAGCCAGAAATACAATAAAGTTTGCTTGGAGCTGAAAGGCCCAGAGTTTATTGTGGTGTCATTCCATTACAGTTGTCATTTGTACGTGTGGTTTAGTTCTGTTTGGATGTTTGAGGGAGATACAATTACACTAGATCTTTTTATCCAGTACTTATTGAAGATTGTAATATGCTTCTGCAATTCCACAAACATGCATATTGAGTGCCCAAACTTTTACATGCCTATACAAGAAATTAACTTTAGAGTACAGGCTCCAGGCGATGTTGCATTTCTGTGTGGAGGAATTTAAGAGTGTTGCATTGTCATGCAAAGCCGGGTGACACCAGAACTTTTCCCTTGCTCAGCCTTCGCCTGATGTGCAACACAGATTTTATTCAAGTTCTATAAGTGGCAACACTCTCTCAGAAATATATTTGTATGCAGGAGTTTTTTTTAGGCGCGCCCTGGCAAAATGTTTTTTCACAAGCTTTATAGTTATATCTTTTTATTGAAAGTTAGATTATATTCTTTATTGTTACTGTCAACTATTCCCATGAAAAGACAATTACTAAGAATGACTTACACATTGTTATTTTTTGACTTTTTAAGCCAGACCTCCAAAAATTGCTACAATTCTTTACCCATTTCAAATAAGTCTCAGTGGTTTTCTTTAAATTGTTTTCAGTCACAAGAGTAAAATAGTGAATTTGTTGACATGACCAGCCAATGAACACACATTTAGTGCAATTAGGAGCATCTATTAGAGCAATTTGTGAGAAATGTATTGTTAAAAATGAAGTAACTAGGTAGTAAATGCCAACAACACCTTAACTCATACTGTATTTCTCATGAACAAAAGTTGGTCTAGACTTGAACCACATTTGAGGGCTTCATTTTAAATCCACTGTGCTATATTACACATGAAATAATCCCAAAACATGGACCTTTAGCTGTACCTGGATTCAGTGTGGATCTTATCATGGGGTTAGTTTACAGAAAAAAAAAAAAACAGAATACTGTATCACCACGTCCTTTTCTTTCTAGTGATTAATAGTGACAAAAAAAAAAAAAAAAAAAAAAAAAACTGTGAAGAGAAGCAGAAAGCAGCTTTAAAATTTAGCCATTTGAGTGGTGCTCAGAGTTACTTACAGCAAAGACACCTATAAAAACGGGTGTGTAATAACCAGTACTGTAGGAACAATAGTTTGTCAGATGGACAACTGTTGGCCAAGTAGCAAAAGGAAGGTGACAGGTAGATAGTTTAGATAGTTGGCTCCTACTGCTGCCATGAACTCATCCAGATTAGTCTGAGGAGTGGGCAGAGTATGCGAGGGCCCTCAGAGCCGACCGTGTGTGAGGTCTGTCTCTCTCCATTGCCTCCCTGGGGCAGGGTGGGGCAGCCACAGCCTCTGCTGTTATTCCTGAGGGAGAAAGGCTAGACACAAGGAGCTGTAAGAAGGGTCTCGCCCCTCGTCACACACTGACGAGGGGGCTGACAGCTCTTAAACAACCCCCCTCCCACATACATAAATCCACTGGATTCATAGGCTGGTATAATTGCAGTAGCTCAGTGCACAAGTAAGTTTACCCGAAGACTGTTTGCTTCACATTCACACCAACAAAAATGGCAACATAGCACCAAAAACATATGCTGCCAGTAACACAGACTATGTATGTAGCATGATGCAATGATGCTGCTTTTTCAAGCTGATAACATTTCTAATTGTATTTTCAACACAGAATTAGAACGACAGATTAGACAAATTTAGAAAACAGAATAAATCCATGAGTCAAGGCTTTTCTCTTTGCACAACTTTTTACCCTAACAGCCATGACTTTTTACTAGGTATTTTGTATTCTTGTACAGCACTTTGGTCAACGTTCCTGTTGTAATTAAATGTACTATATAAATAAATAAACTATAACTATGACTTTGGAGAAATGATTTAATCAAGAGCCTTAGCCAAACTCACAGATTGTCTTGTCTGACCGTTCTTATTCTACAGCTACCGTCCAATGCAAACACTGACAATGAGTGTAGCATGTGACTAGGGTTGAAATCATCTAATTAATGCAATCATATCTGGGTACAGGGAGCAGTGTAGTTCGCACTCAGTCACACAGAAAAGTATGCGACTACACCCAGTCATACTCACCTTCCTTCTGGTTATAGATGATGTTTTTGCAGAGAAGGTCGTTGTGGCAGAGAACGACGGGGGAGCCGAGCACAGACAAGCTCTGCTGGAGCCACAACAGCTCTTCTCTGAGGCTCCGTGCGCTGGGAACCTCCCTGCTCAACCTGAAAGAGGCAGAGAGTTTACAAGTTGGTTACAAAGTTATTCATAGACTGCTCAAAAAAAAAATTAAAGGACACAGATCAGATCTCAATTTAGAGGAGGGGGGGGGCTTATATCTATACTGATACGAACTGGGTAGCACGTTAAAAACAAAAGAGTTAATCTATTGGAGTGAGGTCCAAGGACTTTGTCTCGCTACCTAATGGCTTTCAGGGTGCTGCTGCCTAGCCAATTCTGGTATTCTAATACAATTGCCAGTCGGGCTCCACGGCGCTGGGCAGTGAGCATAGAGTCCACTAAAGGACTTTAGGACCTCAGGTTTTTTTGTAGAGTTCTGGTAGTGCTCATCCTGCTCCTACTTCCACAAAGGAGCGAATACCAGTCCTGCTGATGGGTTAAGGACTTTCTATGGCCCTCTCCAGCTCTCACAGAATCTCCTTCATGCTCTTGAGACGGTGCTGAGAGACACACCAAACCTTCAGGTAATGACACATATTAATGTGCCATCCTGGAGGAGTTGGACTACCTGTGCAACCCCTGTACGGTCCAGGCATCACCTCATGATAGCAGTAGTGACGCTAACCCTAGCCAAACATAAAACTAGTGAAAACAAACAAACAACAAAAACAGTCAGTCCCTCTTTTGTTCATTTCTTTCACAGCAAAGCAGCTGAGACTGCTTAACAGCCACCTCTGCTACTTAACTGACCAGATCAACATCCCAGAAGTTTAACTGACTTGATGTTGTACTCTGATTGAAAAGTGTTACTTTTTTGAGCAGTATTCAATGGGAGATGGAGATGGATAAGTCAGTATGGGGAACCTGAAAGTAGAGGTAGAAACAGAAGTATGGGAGAAAACAGGAACAGAACAACAGGCACTAGAAGGCAAGAAAATCAAATGTGGCACTTTATGAGGTGCAAATAGGTACAAGTAGTCTATTTTTGTAGTGTATTGTTAATTTAAATGCAAATACGTATATCACACTTGTCAGTAAAGCCCAGAATGACAAAACGAAACTGAGCAGAAAACAAATAAAGAAGGTGGCTAAGTATCACTACAGGAATTAAAAAAGAAATAAAAATCAGAGATTAAAACTATCAGTTGTTGTATTAAGAGCATCTTTACAACTAATAGCGTTACATTAGAACCTTTTATCAGTGGCATCACTGCTTAAACTGCAGTAAGCACAAATCGTGAACACCAGGAACAGAAAATAGACACTGTTCCCACAACACTCACTGGAAGAGAGTTTTGCTCTGTACTTCCTGTTTGGATTGGACTCGTGTTAAATGAATTCCTTTTCTTTGTTACTTGTAGAATGTGGCAAGAAATTGGAAAGAAGAGTATTCAGTGTCCGTGCTCATTAAACATTCCGACACTTCAGTAAACAAGACTCGAGATGCCACGCCTCTTACACTCTGACTCAACTTAATAGTATTTCTTACAGTATTAATATTTGCTTGACCTGCATGGAACAGCATATAAAGCAAATCTTTGTTTTGGATTCATTTTAAGTGCCAGTAGATTTGAAGGCAGCTATTACTGTTAGACAAAACGGCAAAAGCACGTGAGGGAGACACTGTAATCATAACTCATTTTTATGTTACGCAGCCCCTCTTTTTTTAAGCCATAAATGAGCTACTTTACTATTCTAGGTTGCTGGTCATTGATGTAGCAAAACTTAGGGAAAGACGTGCATAGTCTCTTGGGAATGCAAAACAAATGTCCTGAAACTATGCAAAGGACTTGACGTACTTCCCCAGATACGATCGCCTGATAAATATCCCTGTGTTTTGTCTTTAAAACCTGAGGGATCATGTGACTCACAGATAAAGCTATGAGATCATATCACGCCATGCTGATAAAAAGGCGTGGCAAATTCATTTTCAGAACTTAATAAAGTCTTTAAAAATACCAAAACCTAAACATAATAGTAGTAATAAACATTACATAACCACTTTTCTTACAATGCCAACTCTTGATTCTTGATCCTGTATGAAACAGTCAATTGAAGTCATGTGTGAAAAAAGGGACATATACATAGTGTAAGCGAGCTGAACAATATATGAAATGCATTTCACTTCTTTAGACAGTAGAAGTGAAACTTAACTGGGCTTTGAGACATATGAGAACCTGAGTACTAACCAGCTCTCTAACAGATCTGGCAGACTAAGTCTGATCTATGTGGTCTCACCTGGCATTCTGCTCAGGGTCCTTGAAGGATTTGGGGATGAGAGTAAAGTACTTGCCCATCTTCAGCCACAGGTCAGACTGGGGTAACCAGCCATTATGGGCGTGTATGGCGTGGTACCTGGCCAGCTGCCTAGCAATGAGCCTGCAAGGTAGAAAACAAGAAGACTGTAACTACAACAGCAAGCAGCAACACACAAATGGGCTATAAAAGGAGGGGAATTGCTTTAACTTTATTATGGATCAGATTATGCAGTCTTGTCAGTAAGTAATTATTTAAAAAAAAGAAACCTGCTTTCAAAAAGTTATTAAAGTTAAAGCTAACAGCATTTAATGTGTCTTATTTAAACTCGTGGTATATTTCAAGAAAAATTAAAAACCTTACAACTGAAAACGAACTTATTCTGTTCTCAAAAACTGATTTCTGGGATGTAGTCAATTGCTGTCTTTATGGCTTTTCCCAGTTAACTGAATGGAATTGACTGCTTCATACTCTTTCTGCAAGTTGTTATAGACTGTAACTGAGAGCCATGCAATCACATGGTTCATGTCATTTTTGTAAAGGGAAGAAAAAAAAAAAAAAGCTACATCCAGCTAAAAGGCTAATATTTGGAGCCTAGAATGTGCCGATACAATCAACCAAAACACTGGTGCAGGTATTGCACAACTCTGTTCAGAATCTATTTTTAGCCTCAGACAGGTAGGCGGTGAGGTGGTAGAGCATACAACACCCAAAGTCAAGTGACACTGTAGAAGCTCCATTTTGCATAGCAAGATTTTTTTTTTTTTTTACCTAAAAACAGGCTGGCTGCGAATGTGCTCAGGCTCCAGTGCAGTTCCTTGCAGAAATTCATAGCACAGACCATTGTTGAAGGTACAGTAAAGGCGTGGGGCACAGCAGTGTGCATGCAGTACTCTGAAACCCTTCACCTCATTTTCCCTATCGATCAGCAGTTCTGTTTTGTTGCCATAAATACGGACCAGAACCACATCCTGCATGGTTGCACCCACGTAGCAGCCAAGCAGTTTATTGGTTATTCCATCTGTGAAAAACTGCAGAGGGGAAGACAAGAGCAGAGGACAGATTAACCAGTGGGATTTCATCTGTCCCATTCTTCAAAATTTGAACTTGACACCTACAATTAGAGGAAGTGGAACTGTCCACATGGTTCTATTTAAATTCTGAGCCTGAGAGCCCACACCTTTTTGGCGTTACATAAGTTCTGAGAGGCGTCAGAAGTGGCAAAATACTGCAAAACAAAGCGGAATCCTACAAAAATTTGGGTTGTGGCATTTTGGCTGATTTTCGCTTTACAATCTCTGAACACTTTTGTAAAGGTTGAGGGGTCAGCATACCAACCCTAATTGTTTACTCCATCTAGGATTGACGGAGAATGACAAGACTGTCAGGAATTTTATTTTCCATTAGATAGCAATGGCTGGCATTTGCTGACTCCCCACTTTGAGCTCATTGATGAATAATACAGGCAAGAACAGCAGACGCCCTGACAAGCTTTCATTCTCACTATTTACCAAACACCTCCACTTTGTTCGCAGAAAGGAAAATACCACTTTCTGGGTGTCTGTTTATAGTTGTAATGTATACATGTCACACTGTTATCCTGCAGGGTAACGTAAAGTGTTAAACTTTGGAAGATCAATTTGCACTCTCATAAGATTAGATTAAGCCTCTTATGTAAATAGCCCACAGTCATGTTGCGTTTCGAGTCAGTATTTCTTCCTGAACCTTACGTTTAATACATACTTCAATACTGTACTACTGTTAACGCATTCTGTTAAAAAACAAACAATCGACTGCCTTTTATTCGTGAAATCATAAATATAGTAAACTGAAAATATCCACGTCATGACACTTTATTATGCATAGCATCTTTTTAATAGTGCAGGCCATTGAAACACAAAGCTGCAGTTGTCTGATGTCTTGAACTGCAAACTGGAATAGTTCGGTTAAAACGTGTTCCGAATATAGCCAGATGTGTGTGTCACGGGTTAATATGGTTTGACGGTCACACCCTGACACAGCGTAGCATCAGCATCCACTGAGTGAGGACAATATAAAAGTGTGTGCTGCATAAGGGTGTGTGGGAAGAATAAGCAGCATGAACATTTACTTGCAACAAGAACATCTAGCGAACAGTTTAGCGTCGGCGATATTATGAGCCCGCATCTGCGCAGTCAAATCAATCGTTCTTTAGCGCAGTCCCTACATAAACGTACACTTGCAATTTCTTTCTTTCTTTCGGTTTTCTTTTTTTTTCATTTTTTGCGTGTGTCGTGTAACGAAAAAAACCAAACAAACAATAAGACATACAAATTTAAAGATCAACTATTCACTGCGTTCATTTCCTGGTTTGGTGGTTTGGTGGCGACTCACAAAAATGAAGTCATCCCACCTGTTTAACCGTTAACAGTTAATGTACGACACCAGTAAATATTTAACATCGGCAACAGTTTTTAAGTGGTTTACTCCTTAATAGCTAACGTCCCTTTTTTTAAACGGTAAAGTTATAAATACTTGATATGTGGGAGAATTAAAAGCTATGGTAAAAATCAGTAAATATTTCACATGAAATGAAAGTGCGTGTAATGAAATAAACCGCACCTTCATTTTGATCTCGAACGGCCTCCAGCTTGGTCTCAGCTCCTTCATCAGTTTCAGTGCACCAGGTCTGTAGTCGTTCTCGTCAACTGTCACATCTATTTTGGGCACAGCGGGAGCCTCGTCGGGAACATGGATGTAGCTAGCCATAGCGGAGTCGATATTTGTTGAAATACTTGAAATATTATTATTATTATTTTGTTGTTGTTCTTAAACTGCAGTGCACCTATCTGCTTCCAAATGCGCAATGTATGAAACTGCTCGAAGACCAGCACAGGGTATATAATCCCTGAGTCCTTGCTGTGCGGCAACGCCTCTCAAAAAGCCCCACCCACCAGGGGAAAAAAGATGTTCTCCTGATGCATGCTGGTAATCGAATGACCAAAAGAAGCGCATGCTCAAAGACTTAGCGCGCACCGGTGGCGGAGCTTAATTTTAAAAATGACATCCTGCTCATGGAAAAAAAACCAAGTCATGTTAATTAATTGGCAGAGATGCAATGCAAGCAAAAACAACAACAACAACAAATTACCAGATAAAAAACGAACAGCAATCAAATACATCACTCAAAATCCTCGACCTTTTTTGATTATTTTTATTTTGCGGCGGCGGCGGTCGCTGGTGTTACACACAAGCGTACACTTTTGCATGAGCAAACCGTCACGCTACTGCCGTCACATCCGCAATCTACTTGAATGAAATCCTCTGCGTGACACGTCTGGGTTTAACGTTAAACGTTTACGCTAAAAGTGAGACGACTAATTTAGGCCGACAAGGAGAGGGTAAATCTGCTTAAATATCTGTATTAATGAAGCCACTCAACCAGTACTAACGTTATAACTTTTCAATAAAAACTAAAAGTGTATCCGTCACTAAGATAGTGATCGCTATGTCAAGTCTTATTCGTAGCACGATGGATACGCCTTGCGTTTTTACAGTCTGATCTTTATCTAAGTCACAGCCAAAGACAATGCACACACATCAATTGGACTTTTCCAGTATTTACTGGAATACTGAGTATTGATTTACAACCACTACTAGGAACTGAGTACTGTATTCCAATAAAACAGATGAGATGTTTGTAGACAGCCCGGGTGTTCACCAGTTTACATAAAAAAAAAAAAAGCCTGTAACTGCGGTGGGGAAAGTCACATTATAAGGACAGCATGAATACTCATCTCAAATCCTTTAATTTTGAATGATGAAATCTTCATAAAGTGAGAGAGATAACCATAATAGTCTACTTTGAGCAAGGAGTTGGCAGTAGTAGGAAGGAAGAACGCCCTTTAAAAGGAAGAGCTCTTTTGCAGAACCAGGCTCAGGAAGGCAATCTTAGAGGCAAACACAACTGGACTTCATGAGGTTTTTGCAGATATTTTGGTTCTTTAGTTCTACAACAACACCTAGTGGGGTCAGTTGCTTTGGAGTTGTTACTGAGAGTCGTTAACCCACTATTTATTTATTTACCGTGTGATAACAGACATAGGACATGCCAGTCGAAAGGTGAAACCTCTGTGAGATGTTACAGAGTATAGCATGGTGGAAAAGGATGGAGAGAATCGCCCCCTAAGCTTTTGGGTTGGCATTTCTTTAGATTTTGTTTTGTATTAATTGCATGCTTTGGTGTTTTTTTGTGTTTGATGTGAGGTGTGGGCCACACCCATGTGGGAGTGGAGATTCTACTCTAGTCCAGCTGCCAGCTATTTGGAGTTGAATACAGGGAGCAGCTGATTGGGGATGATTGGAGCCCTTCTCTATAAAGGGGAGAGGAAACAGAAAGTAGGGGTTGTTGTTGTTTTTTTTAGTAGGACACTGGTGAAGCAGGGAAGCCTCGAAGATCCAGGATGACGTGTGCACATTTTAATGGAAAAGATTTTTAACCTGGCCTGGTTTTGCTTTTAAAATAAACTGAGGATGTTGGAGGGAGGACTCATTCTTATTGGGATGTGAGTGGATGTGCTAGAAGGCAGGAAAACAAACACTGGACTGGAGACTCTCTGTGCCCCTGACAAGGAAACTGGACCAGTTTTGGGGAAGTTCCAGCTCCCAGGATGTGATGTGGAGACCCAGCCTCGAACGAAGTCAGGCCTGAAAAGGTGGGTGGCAAGCCTTTTTGAGGAAGCTGCAGGATTGATACGTTTTGGCTGCTTGTTCTTCCAAGTGACCACCTTTCCCCTGTTTGTAACCAGGCTAACAACCCTGACCGCGGTGGCTTTGGGCCTTGGATTCCTGGCCAGAGTTGTGTCTTCAGCCAGTAGTTTTACCCGGAGAAAGAACAAATAAATCTTGTGTAACCCATTACAGTGTGTGTGTGGTGGTTCGTTACTGGTCAATATTAGAGCTACTACTTTCTTGTACGGAGGCCATTTTGGGCCTTACGTAACAGAGACATTGCCCAATCTCACCATTAAATTAGTTATTGACGTCACCTGAGGTAAGGTAAGAATGGGGATTGAAACACCTAGGGAGGAGTCAGTCATTGTAAGTAGCTAATACCTAGTTTTCTAAGCCATCACCTCATTTTGAGAAAATTCATTCACAGAAACAATATTTGTTCATAGAAACCATCCTGTCTTCCTGGTCCAAAAGGTTAACATTGGGGTCCTCAAAAGAGTGCCCTTTGTCCTTAAGGCACAGATGTACACCTGAGTCTTGTCGTGTTGAGGTGGCTCTCCTATGTTGAGACATCTTTGCTGATATAATGAAGGCCCAGTTAAGGTTAACTGCATGTTTTAAGTGCTTTCTTTGCATGTATGTGTTCCTTTTCTTTCCCTTCTTCTTTAGAGGGAAAATGTTTTTGTCAGTGGTGTAGGGTCCTCAACACCCCAAGGTCCCACCACCCACTGGTGCTCCAGTGGGTGGGGGAGTCAAAGAATAGGTAGGGGAGACCGGGGATAGTTGTAACGTGGGTCAGTTGTAACACTTCCAATTTCTCCAATCAGGGCTAAGTTTCAAATGATGTGACTCATCCTGTGCATGCCCAATTCAGTTCTGCTATCACATGTGAAAAATCAGCACATTTTGTCAAACACAGACAATTTAACATGAAAACTAATTTGTATGCCAAAAAGTAAGTTTTTCTACTTTATTTCAATTTCTAATAGCATTATCTGCTTTGCAGTTAAACTCATCAAACTTGAATTATGTTATTTGTATGTCTATGGGGATATATTCTGTGTAGGTCTTTAGTGCTAATGTTTTAGCTGTTGGCTGTAATGTTAGCTAGTTCATGGCTATAGGAGTCTGGGTCAGTTGTAACAGCAACAGTCTGGGTTAGTTGTAACAATAATGCAGATGTTACAACTTACCACACTATTACTTAAACTTATATTAAACAAGTTTGTGAACGACATCAGCAGAGAGAGGTTCACTGGTCGCTTTTGTATATGCGGTTAATGCCATTGGCAACACAATTCCTCCACTGTTTGTGTTCCCACACATACATTATGCAGACCACTGTGTCAGAGATGGACCAGTAGGAAGTACTGGTAGTGGAAATAAGTCAGGATGGGTGCAAGAAACAGATTTCCTCATCTTTCTGAAGCACTTTGCAAACCACACCAAGGTAAGCCATGATAAAAGTAATGGAATTGCGATGCTGGTGAACAACTACATTTTTTCAGCTTCATTGTTATGTTCAAAATTGGTGCAAGAGCTGTAGGTTATAATGCCCACTGAGCCAATGAGGCCAAACTCAAGGAAGACCAACCAAAATTAATGAAATATTTAGTTGCAGAAAATTCCAGAATTTCTTTTTTGGGGGATTGGAATATGTTCAAAAGCTAGATTTCTGCATTCTGTCACACACACACAGAGCTACATAAATGGCTCTAAGTGCATTCATGTGTTGAATAAACAAAGATTACATGTTAATATTTTGTTAGTACCCTTATTTCATTGTGTTACATTTCACCCCAGGATATGATACAACTAACCCAGACTATGGGGTTAATTGTAACATTTCACTCTTTGTGTTTGAGACCATACCATGCAATGGGTAATTGTGCTGCAGAGAAAATAGCTGCACTATTTAATAGCAGAGACATGTAAATACTTTGCATTACATTTTGAATCCACTACTTAAAAGAGCTTCAATTTACAGACAGAAATGTCAAAAATGTTACAACTATCCCCGGTCTCCCCTACTTTGTGTGCGTTTGTGGTTTTCTGATGAACTTCAGCATGGGAGGTTTCATCCTCAATGCACCTGCAATCTATTCCCAACCCTGGGGTGTTTAAACCCCAAATCACACCCTGCCTCAGGTGACGTCAATAGCACACATAATGGTGAGGTTGAGCAATGTCTTACAATGGTTTCAACTGTCCTCTTGGTGATGGGTGCGACTGAACGGCAGGGGCACCTCCGGAATTTTTTTTTTTTTAGGGGTGGCCATATTAAAACCAATATAAATGTGCCAAAAAAATAATTTCCACTATTATATTATGCTGTTGTGAAATATAGGTTACTTTGAAAAGGACACATATATTCAGTTACCTCTTCTAAATGCTAAGATGAAAACAGAGCATTAGTAATGTCCTTAATTTATATATCCGCAAGGCCAGTAATGTTGTGGGGATGGAACTGGTGTCGGAGAGGCAGATGTTGTCTAAGATAAAGACAATGTTGGATAATACCTCCCGCCCACTCCATGACATGCTGGCTAGCCATAGAGCATGTTTAGTGGGAGACTGAGATTACCAAAAAGCACCACTGAATGACGCAGGAAATCATTCCTGCCTGTGGCCATCTCCCTGTACAACTCCTCCATCTAACACACTGTAAACACTGCAATAGTTACACCCTTTTTACACACGCTCTTTTCTACTCTGTAATATTCTTGTTGATTTTCTTGATATTTATTTATAATCACCTCTGTCAATCCTTGATATTTATTATTGAGTGATTTGTATATATCGTGCTATTTCTTAAATCTAACATATTGTATTGTTAAATAATCTAGTCTGTTTCTGTTACTGTACTGGAGCAACTGTAACCCTCAGTTATTTCTTTAGGGATTAATAAAGTATGCTGATTCAGATTCATGTTTATGAATTCTTTATAATCACCCATGCCAGGGTGTGGGGGACTGGCCACCACCCAAAATTTGGGGGTAGTTGGGACTTCCAGTCAATCAGTCAATTAAAACAGATTATTAAAGATTTCAAAATCTTATTTGGTTTTCATATTTGCCTATATTCAGCGATATCAACTTTAATAGCAGGAAATTAACTAGGCATATAATTCTTTTCTGTCTTTTTTGCCATACTAATGTTTATGCCTGATCTCAGTTGCTTAGTAACACACAATCTGTCTACAGTGGCACCTGGCATCTCAGCCCTGCCCTCCACTCCAGCAGTTTGCATATAAACAAGGACTTGAATTTTATCTTGATTCATTTGGCCACCTAAGCAGTGTTGACTTACCCTGTAAACAATTCACCATTTTCCACCTGTGCAGGTACACCAGGGAAAACCACTCAGTGCAATCACAGTGTCAATTCCTGCTGAATGCTGGGCAACTCCAACTGACCAAAATTGGAAAATGTGGTCTAGCCCAGAGAAACTTTAACAGCAGCAGGAGTAGCAGCAGAGGAGTTTGTTGTTCATGTTTCTTTACTAAAAAGACAAGGATATCATTCTGTGTTGCACAGTTGTTGTTGCTCATTTACATCGCTATTTTTAGTCACTTTTCAAGTCCAGTGAGTCAACTCAACCTTTGGTGCTCACTCAGCCAATCAGTCAATAGATGTGACTAAATAAAAGCACTGACCTACAAACACAAGCCTAAAGGTAAACATATACGAGAATTGAGTGGGTGGGCGTTCTGGTCATCATTAAATCATTACACCTTTAATGTTTCTTGTCCTTTGTCATTTGGTGGGTTTTCAAGTAGTTATACCACAAAAGCAACGTCTCACAGTAACAATGGGCAGCACAATCTAGATTGTTGCTGAGGCCTGGGAGGAGCTCTAGTTACTGCTCAGGCTGAAATCTGATCACGAGTTACTAGGACAACATAGAAACAAAGAGATTTTCCTTTTCGCTCTCACGTAGAACACGTTTGCCTATTAAAATCAATGGGTCAAGTGAGTGTTAGTGCATGCCATTTTCATACTACCCCGTGTATCTTATACCTCAGTATATATCTGATTTAAATCAACCATGATTAGTTTAAACCATGACAATAAAGTGATGGATTTACAGTGCTGTGGAAAATCTCCAGCCACACCCATTTCTATTTATTTACCTCCAAGCAGCTAGACTTTCTTGGAATTTTGAAAAGTGCTCTTGAGCAATAGTTTTCAATACTCTCTGAAGGTTTTTTAACATTTTCTTTTAGACACTGGCTACTTTCTCACTAATTTTCATTTCTTTAATGAATGAAAGATAATGCAGTTTCATGGGTATAAAATTGTATTTTGGCATCAACAAGAATATTTCCAAAGAGCTATTGGTAATAATAATAATAAAAACAAAACTTGGTGTATGTCAACGTGATGTGCAGGGTGTCCTTAAAAAATTGATAAAACTGTCAGGCCTAAAACCTATAGCAGATGAACAGCATTTGTCTTTAAGCAATATGAAGAAATCCAGCAATAAGAGATGCCTCTCGCCCTCCATCTACTGTTCACTGAAGCCTCATCAGAAATCTTCTCACTGGAAGCGTGGATGTCAGGAAGCCATTCTTAATGAAGGGAAACAAGGAGAAAAGGCTACACAATAACTGGGCTGAAAATCTGAAGCAACTTATAGAGGGATGAATAACAGTAAGTGTCTACAGCCATCTGTAAAGCCTGGTGGAGGCTCTGTCATGTTTGGGACTGCATTAGCCATTGGTGTCTAATGCGATTGGTCAAAAACCATGGAATTATGAACACAGAAAAGTACAATCAGATTTTGAATAACCATACATACCATCTGGAAATATTTGAAATGGAAATGGCTTCAATTTCAATGTGACAATGATCCCAAAAACAGATAACGCAGTAAAAGCATACCTAGATAGAAAAATGCACAATGGACCACTATCAGTCATGGACTGGCCTCCACAAAGCCTGGGCTTCAATATTACTGAGTGTGTGTTCATCTTAACAGAGAACAGAACAAGAGACAGCCAATATCCAAAGAAGAGCTTTGAATATCATTCAAGATGCCTAGAGAACTATTCCTGAAGACTGCTTAAAGAAATGACAAGAAATGTCGCCTAAGAGAGTTCAGGCTGTGTTGAAGAATAAAGGTGGTCATACCAAATATTGACTTTCAAGCTTGTGCAAATGTCCACGTCTGTTTGCACTTTTCAATAAATTGCTGAACTCTGAAGAAATGGGGGATGGCTCAAGACTTGCACGGTATTGTATATACTGCTACAAAAATACTTTTACCTAATACATATTTCAACCAACAATTTAGTGCATGTGGTTTAGAATTTTTTTTTATTTAAAGCAAAAATAAATAATTTCATTTACTATTGCAAACATAATCTTTCTTTCACACAGCTAATTGCCATTGTTCAAACTCTCCAGCAGAGCTCAGTCGAAGTAGTCTTCTATGTCAATGTCAGGGTTAAGCAATTCTTCTCCATATGGCGTCAGATCCATCTGGTTGAGTATCAGGTTTTCAAATGTTTCTTCCAGGTCTGTTTCTCCAATAAGCACTGCTCCCACCATCCTCCCTCCACTGAGAACAACCTGGAACAAACATTTAATTGCAATGAGATGGACAAAATATTGATATTAGCTAAAGATTGTATACAAAAGACAAAGACACCCTGGCAGCTCCCATTGATTTCTGGGTTCCAGATTAGCCTTTGGTGATTTTAATTTTGAAGACTGAAGAAGTTACAATGCTGTGAAAAAGTATTTCTGCATGTGCATGCACGCTTCAGTACAGGCAACTTTAAAGCCCTCCCTTCAGCACTGTGCTAAGGTCGTCAGTCTGATACAAGCCTGGATTTTGACAAGGCCACTCCAAAACCTCTATTTTGTTTTTCTCTCTAAGCCAGGGGTGTCCAACTTCAGGCCTCAAGGGCTGGTGCCCTGCAAGTTTTAGATATCACCCTGGGTCAACACACCTGAATCAAATGATTAGTTAGTTACCAGGCCTCTGGAGACCTTAATGTTAAGGAGGTAATTTAGCCATTTAAATCAGCGGTGTTGGATTAAGGACACATCTAAAACCTGCAGGACACCGGCCCTTGAGGCCTGGAGTTGGACACCCCTGCTCTAAGCTATTCAGAGGTGGACATGCTGGTGTTTTGGATAATTGACCTGCAGCATAACCAAAGTGTGCTTGAGCTTCAGGATTTTGTGAGAAGAAAAAAAATTCATGTTTCCATCAATTACAGCGAGTCGTCCTAAAGCAGCAAAGCAGTCCTCGACCATCACACTACCACCACCATGTTTGACTGGAGGTATCATTGTCTCTTTATCAAATGCTGTATTAGCTGTACGCCAGATGGAACGGGACTCAAGCCTTCCAAAAAGTTAAACTTTTGTCTCTCCATTCCACAGAATATTTTCCCAAAAGTCTTGGGAATCATCAAGATGTTTTTTGAAAAATGTGAGATGAGCCGTTTTCGACAGCAGTTTTCACCTTGGAACTCCATTTGTAGATAGTGTATACAAAATGCAGCTTTTAAATGATGACTATGAAGCTATCCAAAGCTACCTGGCCCTGTGTGAAAAATGCTTTTGTCCCGCCCTTGTTAAGCCATGACATAGTTTTCAAAAGCTGAGTTAACTTTCACAAGCTACACTCAGGTTTGTTTACTGTCAGACCTGTTGAAACAAGATGTTGTTTGCCATGATGTAGGCTGAAGTTCTCAAAAACAACACATCATGTCACAATCTAAAACACTCAAGAACAGATGAGAGAAAGTCTTTAACATCTGTCAGTTTGGGAAGGGCAATAATGCAAGGTTTTATTTTCTAAGGGTTTAGGACTCCACTCCAGTGAGATAATGGCAGGGATAGCCATTAATACATTCAATTCAATTCAAATTCTTTATTGTCCCAAAAGGGAAATTAGTTTAGCAGCAGGATAAAAGTAAACAAAACATAATATAAAATGACAATAATAGTAATAGAAAATCCCAGGACGGTTATATGCCATGTAGGAGACAGGATGCAGTAGGGACAAAAGAAGCCTTGAGTCTTTTGGTCTTCCTCAGAGGTACTCTAAAACGAGTGGCATCAGCATGAGATTCAAAACACAGTTTATGGTCAAGTACCACACCTAGATATTTATAACTCTCAACGATCCCAATATCAGCAGTTCTAATGATAGTAGGGGATGAGCTATAAGAGGACTTCCTAAAATCAATAATCATGTCTTTAGTTTTTGACACATTTAGTGAAAGGAAGGACTCATCACACCAATCCACAAAATCATCTACAATCTGCCCATGGCCTGACTCGTCCCCCACCAGAAGACTGACGATCACTGTGTCATCAGCAAACTTCAGGATGTGTCTGTTCGTGCTCGGGTTATATTTGTCTGATACAATTTGTGTGATGATCTGAAACATGTAAGTTTGATAAATATGTCAAAATAAATAAGTAAAAATTCAGAAAGGGGGCAAATACATTTTCACAGCACTGTAAGTACCAGTCCTTTTACCATTTACTGTCATCACATTGTTTATCCCTGCAGTTTCACCTTGACATACTCCTGGCCTTTAGTGCAGCGTACCAGCAGCTCATGGTCTGGCCCAAGCCCTTGACTATTAAACTTTCCCAGTAGGACCACCTGTGGAATAATCAGAAGGAGACATGTTTTTTAAAAAGCACTGTGAATCAACCTTGAGGCTAAAACCATGCGGCCCTGTGAAATCACCTTGAAAAGAATGAAAACCTTTCCACTTTGCATAGTTGATGTTTAACCTATTAGTTATCATTTAAATAACTTTGCTGCACTTTAGTAAAACATCTCTTACCTTGTAGTTGAAGAATTTAGTAATATGTGAGAAGAGTTCAAAGCAGAAGTCCAGCTCCACTGGTTCTGACAGGATGTGTGCTGCCATGCAACGGCCTGCATACCAACCCATCTGACGAGCTTGCGTCCATAAACGCATCTGTACACACAACACATACACAGTGTTACATTCAAATATGCATGACAGTGCAAATATGACAGCTGCTCTCCACACTTTTCTAACACTGCGCAAAGTGTCTTTACGTAACATGGTGTATGAAACGTTACAGCCTACTTTTCTTTTTAGCAAAAAATCTTTATGTGAATGTATGCGATCATGTTTTACAGGATGACTACAGCCATAAAAAAGCAGAATTAAACATTTTCTAAGATTAAACTAACAAAATAAAATACACCGTGAGGAGAAAAAAGGAGAAAAAAATTTCCAAAGTAAAGTAATGAGTTTAAAAATACTGACAAATGCTTCTTAATTTAAAAAATAAAATCCAGATATAATTATTTTCTTAAATAATCTCTCCTAATCTCATTTGTTTAAAGTTTGAAACACCTTCACCATGCAGTGCCGTTAGCTTTGTAAGCCTGTTCAAGCGTGCGCTTTCTCAAACCATTTGTCATTAAACTTGTCGTTAAGTCAGCGAACTGAATTACTGCTGGCACGCTGGGTCTAAACTGACACCTTTCAGTGTCGATTAAAACTCACATCTATCACAGTTTCACAGCTTGTTTCACAGAAAGAAATGGAAAAGTTTTGTTGTATTGTACAAACTACTGAGAATTCAAATGCACGGCGATATTGTATCATATCTATCTAATAGACTCCAATTTGTGCATGCAAATGGGGAGTCCTCTTCACACACTGAGGTTAATTATGGAGTTCCACAGGGTTCAATGCTAGGACCAATTCTGTTTACATTATACATGCTTCCCCTAGGCAGCATCATTAGAAGACATAGCATACATTTACACTGCTATGCAGATGACACCCAGCTCTATCTGTCCATTGTATTGTATTGTATTGTATCTTTATTTGTTTCAGACATATAAAACAAAAAACAATATATACACACTACATATATTTTCATTTACAGATACAAATATATATGTAGATATACACACACACACACGTATGTGTTCAGATAAACAAAAAATATATAATGAAATAAAACAAAATCGTCTGACATAATGTAACAATGTTTGGTCTGAAAAGGAGTAGGAAGAAGTATGAACATACTTATTAATTCCTACCCCTGCTCAACATTTTATTGATCCCACATAATTCACCTAATTCCCATCATCACATACTCCACACAATACACGAGGAGAACCTATATAAACTTGGCTACCGTGATTGATATAATTTGGATATAATTTGATATTTTTATACATACAATGGGTGATCATCTTTATCGGTATCATATTCTTCCAAAATCAGTTTTCGAAGTATTTTCATGAACTTACTAATTCCTGAGCATTGCTGTAGATCTATAGTAAAACTATTCCACAGTTTTACCCCATAAATAGTGACACAAAAGGTTTTAACCTTTGACCGTGCTTTAAGAATCCTTAGATTCAATTTCCCCCTCAATTCATAGTCTCCTTCTCTGTCATAGAACACCCTCTGTATATTTCCTGGTAACATATTGTATCTGGCCTTGTACATAATTTTTGCAGTTTTATATTTTATAAGATCCATAAACTTCAGTATTTTTAATTTCAAAAACATGATGTTAGTATGGTCTCTAAATCCTGCTTTATTAATCATCCTGATTGCTTTTTTTTGAATTTTACATATTGGTTGAAGTGCAGTTTTATATGTGTTTCCCCAAATTTCCACACAGTATTCCAAATATGGCAATATAAGTGAACAATAAAGTACCCGGAGTGATTTGGAAGGCAAAAAATATTTAACTTTACTTAGTACGGAGATGCTTCTTGACAGTTTGGCTTGTATATGCTTTATGTGAGGTTTCCAGCAGATTTTGTTATCTATTATCACACCCAGAAATTTTGTATCCGAAACTTGCTCTATTTCAACATTGTTTACTAATAATTTTGCTCCTGCATCTTTTTTACAATTTCCGAATAACATAAATGTAGTTTTTTCCAAATTTAATGATAGCTTATTTCTATCAAACCATGTTTTCAGTTTAATCATTTCTTGTGTGACAATTTCCAAAAGCTGCTGTAAGTTCTCTCCAGTACAAAAAATATTTGTATCATCTACAAATAGAATAAACTGTAGTATATCTGATGTTCTGCATATATCATTGATAGAGAGGATAAACAGCTTTGGTCCCAATACTGACCCCTGCGGAACTCCACAAACAATGTCCATACACTCTGATTGATATTCTCCAATTTTCACAAATTGCTGCCTGTCTCTCAAATAACTCTTTACCCATTCTAACACCACTCCTCTAATGCCGTAGTACTCCAGTTTATCAAGTAATATGTCATGATTAATTGTGTCAAAAGCTTTTTTTAGGTCAATGAATACACTAACTATACATTGTCTTTTATCTATATTGTTGGTGATATTTTCGATCAGTTCCATTAATGCCAATGATGTTGATCTATTTGATCTGAAACCATACTGACTATCCATTATTATTTTGTGTTTATCTATAAATTTGTCAAGTCTATTACTAAAGACTTTTTCCAGTATTTTTGAAAATTGAGAAAGTAGAGAGACAGGCCTATAATTTGTGAATTGGTGTCTGTCACCATTTTTAAACAGTGGTGTTACTTTAGCTGTTTTCATTTGTTTTGGGAATGTACCAGTTTGTAAGGACAAATTGCAAATGTGTGTTAAGGGTTTGGAAATGCCCTCTATCACTCTCTTAACGATTTCCATATCAATGTCGTCAGAGTCTGTAGAGTTTTTTGTTTGTGATTTCCCAACAATATCAATGATTTCCATTTCTTCCACCACCGTTAAGAACATTGAATGAGGATTGCGGTCAATGAGTCTAGTTTCTTTCTCTACAGAATCTGTTATATCAGGAATTGTTTCAGCCAAGTCTGGCCCAACACTTACAAAGAATTTGTTGAAATCATTTACCACATCGCTCATATTAGTAATGTTTCTATCATTATTTGTGAAATACGAAGGATAGTCTGCCTCCCCCGAGCCCTTTTTGATGATGGTATTTAATGTTTTCCAGATCCCTTTAATATTATTTTTATTCATAATCAGTAATTTTTCATAGTGTTCCTTTTTACATGACCTTAAAATACTCGTTAATTTATTTTTATATTTCTTGTATTTATTTTCAGCTTCTGTACTTCTGTTCATTATAAATTCTCTGTATAAGGCATTTTTCTTCTTACATGCATTTTGCAATCCTTTTGTAATCCATGGGCACTCTGCATATTTTTGTTTTTTACTATATTTCTTTACTGGGCAATGACTATTATATAACAGTTTAAATTTTCCTAAAAAAATCTCATAAGCTTTATCAATATTTTTTTCCTTATACAGCATCTCCCATTCTTGCTTGAGTAAATCACTTTTGAATGCGTTTATTGACTCTTCTGTTCTCACTCGTTTGTATTTTATTGTGTTTTGCTGTTTAACCTTCCTGTAATTGCTGTTATACACTATAAAAACAGGTAGATGATCACTGATGTCATTAATTAGGAGACCACTTATGGTTCTATTTTCTATTTCATTAGTAAATATATTGTCTATTAGGGTTGCCGACTGTGCTGTAATCCTGCTGGGCTTAGTGATCACTGGAAAAAGTCCCAAGCTATACATTGTATTAATAAATTCCTCTGTCGCTCTCTGCTTGTTTGGATTTAGTAGATCTATGTTAAAATCCCCACAAATGAACATGACTTTTTGATTTGTCCTAATAAATGTTTTATCTACCCACTCCTTAAAAATTTCAATATTAGAACCTGGTGTTCTATATATACAGCTTACAATGACATTTTTCTCTTTTCCCATACTAATTTCTATTGTTACACACTCTAATATATTATCTACCGCCATCGTCATTTTTTCTACCACCTTGTATTTTAAATTTTTATCCACAAACAAGGCCACACCACCGCCATTCTTATTCTTTCTATTTGTAAGATTTAATTCATATCCATCTATTACAAAGTCCTCTCCTTTCTGTTTATTAATCCATGTTTCAGATACTGCAATCACACTGAATGGATGTGTAAATTTGCTTAAATATTCCCTTATTTTGTGAAAATTTGCATATAAACTTCTACTATTAAAGTGGATTATAGATATTTTGCCGTCGACCTTGACAGTTTTGTTGAATTGTTCTTCAGTATGATAGTAGCAGGTATTTTTGATGTTAAAAAAAGTTCAGTTCTGGATCAATGTCCTGCTCTGTGAAGTGTGTTTTGTATTCCGTGTTTACTGGTGAATTTATCTCCTGATTAGCAATCCTTTGTGGTAGCAATGTATAATTCCCAGATAATGAATTAATTGATTGTTTCATCCTTGAATACGTTACGCTTTAGCTTCCGTTGTTGTCTTCTATTACCTGCTTTGATGACTGTAGATTGTTTGTCCCGCTCCTTGCCTTTGTAGTCAAGTGACCTGTTAATATTTTTCCAGATCCTGGATGCATTTGATGACCAGCACCTTGGCTTCCTCCGGTGTACCGTTGAGCTTTATAAATATTTTACAGTTTGCAGTCCAGGTGTTCTGAATTTTACCCAGTTTCTTTAGGTATCGTGCTTTCTTCGCTATGTCAGCATTGGATTTGGTTAGATGGTCATTCATGTAGACGTTCGATCCTTTTAGTTTCCTCCCCTGCTTCAGCAGTGCATTCTTGTGTTTCCTGTTTACAAATCTTATGATGATAGCTGGTTTATCACTAGCATTTCTCCTGGGCAAGGGGTGCTGGAGGATCCTGGGCCTGGTGGAGCAGTAGGATCCTGGGCCTAGTGGCTGCTGGAAGAGCCTGGGCCTGGTGGCTGCTGGAGGATCCTGGGCCTGGTGGAGCAGTAGGATCCTGGGCCTAGTGGCTGCTGGAAGAGCCTGGGCCTGGTGGCTGCTGGAGGATCCTGGGCCCAGTGGCTGCTGGAGGATCCTGGGCCTGGTGGAGCAGTAGGATCCTGGGCCTAGTGGCTGCTGTTGAGGCTTAGGGTCTGCGCAGAGAAGAACGGCTGCTGCTGCCATCAAATACGGCGCATTTCTCGGCTTTTAAAAAAACGCTATGCGTCGCCAGGTGTTTCATGAGATTCGAGGTGTTACCTCCTTTGACAGTATCGCAGTATCAGCTTAAAGCACTTGTTGCTGCTGAGTTTGCATCAATTGATTGATCTTTTAAATGAAGGCGAGAATTCTGGTAGAAACAGTAAAGCTGTGTTCTTGTCTTTCCATCATTTACCTCCATGAAGCCAGATAACACACGCCAATTAGTTAAACTGCAGGAATGTCTTAAAGACATAAAGACCTGGATGGCCGCTAACTTTCTGTTTCTAAATTCAGATCAAACTGAGGTTAGTGTACTCGGCCCTGAAAATCTTAGAAATATGGTATCTAACCAGATTCTTACTCTGGATGGCATTACCTTGGCCTCTAGTAACACTGTGAGGAACCTTGGAGTCATTTTTCACCAAGACATGTCCTTCAACGCACATATTAAACAAATATGTAAGACTGCGTTCTTCCATTTGCGCAACATCTCTAAAATTTGAAATATCCTGTCTCAGAGTGACGCTGAAAAACTAGTTCATGCATTTATTACTTCCAGGCTGGACGACTGTAATTCATTATTATCAGGATGTCCAAAAAACTCACTGAAAAGCCTTCAGTTAATCCAAAATGCTGCAGCAAGAGTCCTGACAGGGACTAGAAAGAGAGAGCAGATTTCTCCTGTTTTCGCTTCTCTTCATTGGCTTCCTGTTAAATCCAGAATTCAAAATCCTGCTCCTCACATACAAGGCCTTAAATAATCAGGCCCCATCTTATCTTAATGACCTTGTAGTACCATATCACCCTATTAGAGCAGTTCGCTCTCGCTCTGCAGGCCTACTTGTTGTTCCTAGAGTATTTAAAAGTAGAATGGGAGGCAGAGCCTTCAGTTTTCAGGCCCCTCTTCTGTGGAACCAGCTTCTAGTTTGGATTCAGGAGACAGACACTATCTCTACTTTCAAGATTAGGCTTCAAACTTTCCTTTTTGCTAAAGCATATAGTTAGGGCTGGACCAGGTGACCCTGAATCCTCCCTTAGTTATGCTGCAATAGACATAGGCTGCCGGGGGATTCCCATGATGCATTGAGTTTTTCCTTTCCAGTCACCTTTCTCACTCACTATGTGTTAATAGACCTCTCTGCATTGAATCATATCTGTTATTAACCTCTGTCTCTCTTCCACAGCATGTCTTTTATCCTGTCTTCCTTCTCTCTCCCCAACCGGTCGCAGCAGATGGCCCCGCCCCTCCCTGAGCCTGGTTCTGCTGGAGGTTTCTTCCTGTTAAAAGGGAGTTTTTCCTTCCCACTGTCGCCAAAGTGCTTGCTCATAGGGGGTCATAATTGTTGGGTTTTTCTCTGTATCTATGAAGCGCCTTGAGGCGACTTTTCTTGTGATTTGGCGCTATATAAATAAAATTGAATTGAATTGAATATAAAGAAGCCTTGCAAACAGTCATATCTGGGACAAACTAATCTTGTTTCACTAAAATCTGTCCAATTGTCTAGAAGGAGTAGTGAGTGTTGTGAAAACTGTGCCTGTAAAATGACCCATAAGATCTCAATCTTGACCTTGAGCACAATTAAGATGATTAGCTGCTCATTGTGTCCAGAAGTAGCAATTCCTATGACTTGCGGATGGACAGATGGATGCTTTGCCCTGGCATAAGCTAATATATCTAATTATCTAACTTTTAATTGTTTTCCACATATAGAAGCTGCTTAAAACAGAAACAGTTGCTTGGCATTATAATTTTGTTTTAAGTCAAAAATCAGGAAACACATGGTACGCTACTTTTTCTAATTTTTACACTGGATTACTTAAACGACATGAGCAGTACGTAATGTTTAAAGGACAAAAATGCTGCACTGTAGATTAACTGACTGTTTTTTTACCTGCTGCCACAGAGGGCTCTGCTCCCAGCACGCAGTGCACACGTCACCTGCAGCGTACACATCTGCCTCGGATGTCATCATGTGATCATCTACTTGTAGGCCGCCATCGTCTGCAACCACAAACTTTCACACAGAGAAATGATCAGCACCAGTAATAAAAAAACAAAACAAAGGAAGATGTAGTACATATAAGTAAATCAGAGTGGTTGCTGTAGACTTTACACTAACTTTGATGCAGTGGCACTTTGCTGGAAATCCAGCAGCTTTACACAGGCTGAAAAACCAGAGTAATGAAAAAGCTCACCTATGCTTTACTGACATCTAGAGGCATTAAAACCACATTTCCACTTACAAAAACAGATAAGCCGTACAAGTAGGTCTCATGCAATTTGCCTTGCAAAACACTGAACATTACATCGAAGTGAGCAGACACGAGAAGAGGTAGAGTGTGTACTATTAGTGAGGCTGAAAACACTTGGGAATCAAGAGGGAAAAGGCACTTTATGTGGGAACATGAGTATTTAATGTAGCATAGCAGATACAGTCATGAAACTGTGTGCAGCTCAACAACTTTTGGTAAAATCTAACACGGTACTGGCCAGACGCATGACCGTACGATGAATGACAAATGGCACGAACGCATTTAATAATAATGCAAAACAACAACGTTCCCAAAGCCTGGAAGCTCTGGCAGAGTCACTAGGAATTTCCACTTTGCATATGGATGAGTTTTCTTACCGTGTTGCCTTGGAGAAAGGGCTCAGTGTTTGGAACGACACCTGTGGCGCTGACAACAAAATCGCAGCCAAATGTCTGGGCATTAGTCAGCCGGACGTAAACTGGCCAGTCTCCTACTCAGACAAAGGGCAGAGTGTAAAAAAACAAACAAAAAAGTGAGCAAGAAAGGAGCAGGGTTAGAGAAAAACACAGAGCAGTAAATTTAATCCTCACCACACTCAGTTCTTAGTGTTTGCTCTGGGGATTTATGAAGCTCCTCACAGGTGAAGATCTTTTCCACCTCACACTGGTACTCCACTGAAACTCTGTGGGACACCTGAGCAAATGCCAGCAGTGTGAGGGGATTCATCAGAACAGGAGGACAGTATGACAGGATAAACTGTGTGCTACACTCAGGCTTTTATAAACTACTAAATGTGTCTCCTACCATTAAACAGTGCAGTGAGCCATACAACACATTATTTGATATTTAATCCCTGCCAGTAAAGTAAGTGTGGATTTGTGACTGATGGTCAGACAAATTATTGTTGTGTTGCTAACCCGGGGACTCACTGAGTCTAGTAATCCAAAAAGTCTGTATTTTGAAGATTTTTAAAATTTTTTTACATAAGCTACAACCATTAATTTCAGCCTTATGAGGCTAGTATTATTGCAACCAGGTTGAAATGGTTAGTAAAACAATGTTAAAAAGAAGCAAAAAGCAACTTTAGAACCTAATGCTGTTAAACTTTTAGATTGTCCGCTTGTTCAGCATTTCGTGTAGTTGTGAACGAGGTTAGCAGTAATTCTGTGCTGCCTCACCACCACAGCCTACGTTATTTTTGTGTGCCGAAGTGGAAATAACCACTTCCCCATTTCTCTCACTGCATTTTTGCCATGTCTGAAACAAACAACCTTACATCATCTGTTAGAGATTTTACTGTACAGTCACAGTAAAAAGAAACCCTCTTTTAGGTTTAAGGTTCGACATATCAAGACAGATTAAAAATCATCTGAGCAGATCTTAGAATTAGTTAAATACGCGATCACATGAAACACAAAACTAGTGTGTGGAACACCACTGCTTACTGCTTCCGTATGATTTAAGAGGGTAAGCAGCAGTCAGGTGCTGCTGATCAAATGCAGATGATTAACTCATCATCAGCAAGTGTGAGCACCTTTCTAAAAGCAGGGGTTTTGGCAGTTTGTAGGTCTGGGCTTTTAGGTCTGTATTTATGCAATTTTGTGACCTGATATGTAAAATCTTAAAATTCAAATTCAAATTTTATTTGTCACGTACACAGTCATACACAGTACGATATGTAGTGAAATGCTTGGACAACTGCTCGTGACCTAAAGAAAACAAAAAAGGAAAAGGCTATGAATAAGATAGGAAATAAATATGAAAAATTTAAAAGGGTAAATTTAACTAACTTTTAGATCTGACAGACGGTGTACTTTCTTTTGACTGTGACTGTATAATGAGGAGACATGGCACTGAAACAAACCTGAATAGAAATTTATGGGAAGAGTTCTGTAACATCTCATAGTGGTTATCACTGGGCCTGTGTGTGTAGAATTTGCATGTTGTCTATGTGCCATTTGACTGTTGGAGGAGTCAAAAGATTTACATGATTGGTTAACTGATGATTTTAAACAGGCCACGACAGTCAGATAAAGCTTTTAGAATAAAGTACATTATGAATGCACAGTTAAAACTGAGTGGTCAGCATGACTGGAAAAGAAGTATAACCTGGGTGAAAAAGCTTTTTAAACCTTATTTGCAATGTTAGCAAAATGTTTTAATCCTTGTTTAATCACATTTGACTTTCTACACTTGCAGTTCAATGACATTAACTTAACTACTAAAATAAAAAATGTTTTTCCATTATAGCTGTTGAGTAGCAAGATAAGGTTCAAGAGGGATTTTGATACTATGAATCTGATAATGAACCAACAGAAGGTACCCGCAGCTATGCTATTAAGTTAATGGGCGTTAGGGTGTGAACCCATTTAGCTGCACTGCAAAATATAACAATAGGTATCTTAGAAAGGCGGAACAACACAGAGGAAGTGACATGCATTTAGATAAAGATCACAAAACTAATTTCCCAAATTAACTGTACTGTTTTTAAGTTAAAAACACATTCTAAAAATTCAACTACCACAGAAACAGAACATGTAAGACATTTTAGGACCTTGTTCAAACAGAACATTAGCCTTTTTTTTTACTCCCCACAGACTTCAACCACGCATACAGGATCTCACCTGCTCTGCTCCTCGAAGAGCTATTCCTTCATGCCAGTCAGGACCCAGGGCACTTCCAGAATCCGTAGGACCGTGACCGTACGCTTGTGAGCTTCTATCTGAGAGAAGACAAACATTTGCTTTATATACTTTTTTCTGTACTAAAGGAGAGAAGAGCAGAAGTGTAGAACAGGAAGGAAAAGAAAGAACCTGCTGTGAAGATGTGTGAGCCTCCGGGAGCTGCTTCCTCTGTAGTGAAGCGAGGCCTCTTACAGGCGGCAGCTGCCTGGGGTTTGTCGGCCTCAAGCGATGGGATGAGGAATTGTGCTGCTCCTGCGTCAAAGAATGTGTTTCCTATGGCCTTGTCCTTTACCGCCCAGATCACCTCACAGCCTTCCACCTCATACCTAAAGATCACAAAGTTCACAAGTACTCAGTAAAGCATGAATAACTGTGGGCTCAAATGGCATTCTGGCTACAGCAGACTTACACTAATTCCAAGGCAATTCCTCCATTCCCAACAATAACAATCCTCTTAGCTTTGGATAACCTCTTCTGAAACTCCTTTAAAAGAACAAAGAAAACTAGTGACACATCTATGTTTAAAGGTTATTAATAAAACACAATCATTTACAGACAGACTATGTGCAACTAATGCAGATGTAGAAAATACACAAACACCCTTTTTTTGTTCAGTGAAACCAATAAGATCTTACAGAAGCTGTAATAGCTGAAATTCAAACACTGTTTAGTTGTACAGGAGCTCAAAGGGTTAGTAGACTGGTAATTAGTCGCTAATGCCACATCCAGTTAAGTAATATCACCTTAATGAAGACCAGAGAAGAGGGACTAAAATACAAGGACAAGCAGTCAAGCTGTTTTCTTTGGACAAACTGTTTGGTGTTACTATGAAAGTCTTATGAGGTTAGTTTCCTCAGGAATTTCAGACCCACATGCTACTAGCTACACAAACATCCAGAAGATTTGGCTTGTACCTGAGCACTATCTGTGTCCCGTATCCCCAGCACGTAAGGGTTGTCCTGGGTTAGCAGCTTGGGTCTGGCACCGCTGCAGATACACAGCTTCTTGTAACCAAAAACCCGGCCATCTGCAGTTTCCACACACTGACGAAGAGAGGAGCATTACATGGGAAATGGCAATCAATTGTGAGCTTTAACTGTTTTATCTCACAACCTCAGTTTCTTGAAAAAAGGTGTGATTTAAACATAAAGGTCATCTTTTAATCCTCCTAGCCTTGTAAGCATTTAACACATTTGCCTAACACACAAAAGATCTTAATTTACGATCCAGGAGGAGACGCAAATCCCTGAGAAGGGGTTGCAATGTAAGAAAAAATCTCATCAAACCAAATCTCATCCTTAATCCTTCGCCCCATGTTCTTTTTGTGTTGTGTTATGCAGGCCATAACACAGTTTTCTTTTCCAGCTGAAGATCTGCTACACTCACCTTTATTAAAGCTCTCAGCACCTCTCAAGTCAAATTAATTATTGACAATCCTAAAAGCTGACGTCTAAAATGAAGGCACAACCAGTACAGACTGACCTGCACGACAACCTTCACTTCACTTTGAGCTTTGATTTGGCTCATTATCTTTGATTACGAGACATGTCACTAAACTCGTAACGAAGTGCTTCAAGGAAAGCAGCAAACTTTCATATCAGGCAAACTATAACAACATTGCGTAACATTTATATTTCAATTACCACATTTAAAAAATTGCTTGCATATTTGCAAGTTATGATATAAAACGCAGTCTCTTGACTGTTATGTTGATCATTTATTTTCATGAGACAGAGGATGCACCATCTCCTCTGTTTTTCCTAAAGAATGATGCAGCGTAATGGATAAGCTAAAGGAGGCACCGTTCATTATAGTGAAATTCACTATTGTACTGCAACAATAATCTCATTCTTGTTCCATGGAACCTGCCCACCATATGTCCACAAGGTGGCAATAGTACACAGTTAATAGTAAAGTGCTTGTTGCATGAAATCAGTTTGCACTCTGCTATAATTACAGTAAGTAAACAACATGTGCGGCCTTTGCTGTCACATATGCATCCTACATGCGGCCAAACCTTACATGTGACTTTGTGTGGAGTGATTTAACAGCAGAATGGATGATAGTAAGGTTGGGGAATTTTTCTTCCAGAACACTAGATGGTTGCTCCTCCACGTCAAACTCTTCCAGTGTCCTGGACACCTTTGAAAGGAGGACAGTGGAAAATTACAGCATTAAAAGCCATTCAGAGAAGTGATAAGATAGCCTGTTGATAGTCAAACCCGAACAGTAAAATACAGTGTGTCCATGATGATCATATTATGTTTTTAAAGGCAGCTTGTATGTGAATCATAATGAATCATCATAATGAAATACTGATTATTTCTTTTTTTTAATACAGTTGATGACTTAAAATACATGAGCGCATGCATTTGTAACGTGGGAGTTTGTGAGAACAAATCCATAATTCTGTCAGAGATGAAGCTCCCACTGAGCTACCGCCACCATCATCGTCATCAATGTCCCTCTGACCTGCTTGTAGTTGGTCACTGCCTTGATGTGGGGACCTGCAGTTATCAGAGCCACGTCAGCGGACGGAATCTGGGACGACAGCTGTCAATGTAGATTAACATGTACGTTAAGTAGCTACATGGCACACGCATTGTACTAGCAAAGCTTTTACATGCCTTTCATCTCATTTCACCTGCTCCACACATGTCACGCCAGCGATGCCACCCCCCACGACCACGAACTGAAACGTTTTCTCTTTTTTATTTTCCATTCTTCTGAAATGATCAGCTAACAGAACCTAGCTAAAACCAGACCCTTAGTATTCTGAAGACGCCTAAATTTGTTTTAACAGTCAAAAGATTTCTCGGACACTTTCCGCCATAACGAGGAGACGTCTGCACACATTAGAAACGTGGAAGCCCAACTGGCTGTCGGGCTGAAATATCAAAAATACTTTAAAGTTATTCTCGAAGAAGCGAGGTTGATTTAGCACACATGAGACTGATGCTGCGTTTAGAAAGCCTCGGAAATTAGAAATTTTCAAATTAAAAAGACATCATTTACGACCTCCGCACGCTTAACATTTTACAAATATGAAACTGAATCCACTTGGAGTTAAGTGAGCAACTGTCTTAAAAGCCATTAGTGAAAAACTTCAGTGAAATATTATGAAATGAATGAACTTTGATTCTAATTTAACAGATTTAAAGGACTGTTAGAAAGCTAAAATCGATATAGATAGAGAAAGTATGGTTAACTTTTAAGGTGCTATTTTGTTTGGATTTTACGTAAGGTGGAAGTCACAGTTAAGTAATCTTACCATATTTTGACATTTCTCTGGGTTGGAGAAGAGGAATTCCGATTTTTCGGGTGTTTACGAATGCAACACGGCCACAGTATTGTAACTTCCGTGTTTATGCGTAGCGACGGCAAGCGACAGGAAAACCTATGAAACGCGTACATCTAGAATTTAGATATTTTTTTTTCTTTGCTTTATTTCATCGACGTGTGCTTGTGACATCTAATTCCTAAAGAGCCATGAATATTTTCCAGGAACGAAAATATATGTTTGTGCCTAAACAAAGGTATGGTTGACTAAGAAGCAGGACAGATTAAACATTTAATCATTTAAATTTTAGTCTTCTAATAACAGTGGGTTAGATTTAGAAATACCGTAGCCTTGTAGTCATTGTTTCTGCTTACTACCTAATGTTTTGTGTGCTATATACGAATTAGCTATGGATCACAAAATGTCTTGTACATACAGTAATGTGCAAACTTCTTAATTTTGTTACTATGTTACCCTACTTCCTTGTAATTTTTTTAGTGGTCTTGAGTAATAGTTCATCAGAAGTTTTTCTTTGGAAATTTTTTTTTTTCACTCATAGCTGACCGTCTTCAGAAGATGTGTTTGTTTGTTAAGCACCACACCACAATGAATCATTCAAATGTAAAATAAAAAGTCACCTAACTCGAGGAATGAACCAGTGTTGTGTCTACACATAACAACAAAGAACTAGTTCGTATTAGCAGCACTGTTGCTATCAGCTAGTCTCAAAAACGTATTCCTTTTTTTTTTTTTTTTTTTTAGCTTTTAGACAGAAACGTGCATATCTCAGCATGGTGTCCTGAGATATGCTCTTAAAGGGAGGGGAAAGCTGGGCAAACGGAAGAAAAGAAAAGAAGTAGTGACAGGCCCAAAAAACTAGAGCAGATGTACTGTATTTTCATTTATGTTTGGACATGTTTCAATAAATGTTTCTAATTTTCTGTGCAACATGTAAAGAAATATGGGGTGCCTCAAAATTTTTGCTCAGTACTATTGGATACATTTTACTTCCCCGTTTAATTGTTAGTGTTTGCGTCCATATTTTTTTACCTCTCTGTTTAATCTTTTTGTGTAAATAGAAACACAGTCAAAGAAGCAATAACAAAATTAAAATCAACAACAATAAAGGGTATTGTTTCAGATTTCAGAACCAAGGACAGCACTGTTTGTTTTGTTCAGAAGAGATCTGTCCATACTACTGAAACAGGGTGGAGGTCATTGTTTGGAGACAGACTGAGTTTTGTACCCTGTTTTTTGTGATTGCAAATAAATAATATATAATATAATGAAGATCTCTTATGCAACATGTATGTGTCCACGTAAGTCCCCATTTGAAGATACAAATTCTTGAAACATTCTTTAAGAAACTCAGAGAAAAGGCTCAAACAGCTCGAAACAACCAGCTTGTATTAATATTTTGGATTACATTCAGATATTATTAAGAGAAGTGATGCTACACTGGCCTTAAGTGTAGCTCGCCTGGTCTCTGGATAAAATGACCCTCTGTCTTATTGTTGTTCATCAATAATTCTTCTTCTTATTGTTATTATTATTAATAATATTTTCATCGTTATTTCATTATATTACATATTAATGAAGCTTACATTCTTTCTGGTTATATACAGTCAGTCCTTTAGTTTTAATGGTTTATGTTTCAGGGCATAAGACAAATAATCTATTCCTTATTAGATCTTAAAAATGTGAAGACTACAACCTCAGATAAACTACAGAACATGACCTGTTAGACCATGTTATTATTTATTTAACACCAATTAAGCCAAAAGCTGCTCATTTAACTGCAAAAGCAGTATGTGAAAAACCAATAATAACTCAGATTAATGGTTTCCTGTACGACAGGCTTATGAAGAATATCTTTTGAGTTTCTTCATAGGTTAGAATTTAGGCTTCAAGTTTTCCATTTATTTCACCTTTATTCCCTCAATCATGTTGTCATATTTTAGTCTCTGTGGTAGGTGTTTTTCTGTTTGTCATACATCCTGTTTTTTGGGGATTTTTTGGTAGCGCTTCTCTTGTATGCATTGGATTTTAGCTCCCTTGTCTTACTATGGCTGTTTAGTTTTAACTGTGTTTAGTTTTTAACTGTGTACTCTCGAGTTTCCCATATTACCTCACATGCCTACTTAAAGCATCAGTCTAGTCTAATTCTTTGTCTCGTTGAATTGCTGCCAACTGTTACTTCCTGGCAACTGAAAAGTAGTCAAATATCCAGCCAGAATAATGCCAGGAGTGTGTTGATGACTACCAAAGAATCTGGTTGAGGTGCAACTTGTTGCTCTTTTCTTTACTTGTGATATTCATATGTGTTATATTTGCTGTAATTTGTGAAGCTCTCTTGGCATATATATACATATATAATACATATATAATATATATATATAACAATAACACTTTCAGCATCAGAGAAATTAATCATTTTAGTCACTACAGAGACCCTTTATTACTGTAAAAGACATGTAAATCAATTTAGTAGCGAGAGGAGGTTAAAGTCCTTTGTTTTGAATTTTGGTGGCACAGCAACCTTCTTGTTTATATTGAAACACAACTGTACCTTTAATGCCACCGATCAATGTGGTCACCAGGCCATGAATCAGATCTAAAATTCCATCAAAACATTCATCAACCGTCATTACCGCAGTGATAAACAACCCCGCAGCAGATAGCAGTTGCAGTGCCATTTGTGGTTTTACATGAGGCAATCGACAGATCTTGACATGATCCCCATTCACCGTCAGAGTGTTTGGGGGATAATGGCTGCATTGTTTTTGGATTCATCAGCAAAAGCCGGCATTTGTTCTATTTTTGAAAAACCTTTTATGCAGGTGCTAACCGTGCATGGGAGTGTTGATGTCAGTGTCTGAGATGATTGGGTCGCTGCTAATCAAACAGAGGTTAATGCTGTGCGTCATACGTCGCCTCTTGATATTCATTACCCTGAATAACCTCTGCAGAAAGGCAACACATGACTATATGGGAATACAGTATTTGTGGCAATTACTAGACTTTTACTTAGCTTAGAATGGGGAACTTTACCTATTCATGTATCTTCACATCTGCATGAGAGAAAGGCACCAGAGCAGGAGTTTTAAAAAAGAAGTGAGGAGATTTATTTACAGATTACGTGAAAGCTAAGCCATCTATCTATCTATCTATCTATCTATCTATCTATCTATCTATCTATCTATCTATCTATCTATCTATCTATCTATCTATCTATCTATCTATCTATCTATCTATCTATCTATCTATCTATCTATCTATCTATCTATCTTTAATGTCACATCATTCTTTAGTTAATTCCCTCAGCAGGTGGGAAATTATAAAGGAGAAAGTGAAGAAAGCAGAACCGGCCTAATGAAGAGGGCCATGATGATGATGATGATGATGATGAAGAGCTGTGAATCTGATTACACTGTAGCATAAATCAAATTAGTCACCTGAAGTATATACTGTGCAATATTACATACTGAAGGTTACATACTGAAGTAAGGTACAATATAAAAACTATAAACCTGCACTCACTGGTCACTTTCTCTGCTACACCTGTTCAGCTGTTCCTTAACACAAATATCTAATCAGTAAATCACATGGCAACAACTGAGTCTACTCCTGAAGTTCAAACCAAGCATCAGAATAAATTAGTGCTGTCAAAATTATCGCGTTAATTGTTAAGATCAACGCGAAATGTTTAATGCATTAAAAAAATTTAACGCTGATTTTGTTTTTTTATTAATTTCCTGTAATCTAAGACCTCTGGAGGAGGGGGCAACAGTGTGCTATGCTGGCGTTTGGCCTGACAGAAATGATTAGAAGAAGAAGAAGAAGTGACACCATGCTACTATCTAGCTAACACTAGCTAACACACGCAAGCATGGACGAGGGCGGACTTTTGGGTGGAAAGTTTCTCTTTAAGAAGTTGCCTGATGGCTTGTTGGACAAAACGAGAGTAAGATGCACAATTTGCAACGCTGAATTCAAGTACCACAGAAGCAGTTCATCACTGGCGTATCACCTGAGAGCAAAACACCCAACTGAATCCACCTCTACGGGACCTCGCCAGTCTACGCTTCAGGAGTATGGTGCTTGTGGACGAATAACAAAAAATGTGAGAGAAAAGGTAACCAATTCCTTGGTTGTTTGGATAGCTAAAAACTGCCGACCAGTTAGCATAGTAGAAGATGATGGACTGAGAGAAGTCATTCGTGCTGCATCAGGAGATGAGTGTTACAATCTGCCCTCGAGAGGAACCATTGTGTCGAGACTGCACACTTTGTATGGGGACCAGAGGGCTCAGCAGTCCAGCAAGCTTGTGCAAGTAAGGAATGTCGCTCTCACCGGAGACCACTGGACTTCGGTGAACAACGATAATTACTTAAAATATAAAGAATAAAAAAATGTAATTGGAGCCAGGCTATTAATAAAGTAATTGAGATTAATCGCAATTAATAACAGAAAATTGTGAGATTAGTTAGTTAATTTTTTTTAATCTATTGACAGCACTAGAATAAATATGATAGTGACTGTGAGAGTGGCATGGTTGTTGGGACGGGAGAGGCTGGTCTGAGTATTTCAGAAACTGCTGATCTTTGGGATGGTCCCAAACAACCATCTCTAGGATTTTTGTAGAGAATGGTCTGAAAAATATAAAACATCCAGTTCTCTGGGTAAAAATGAAGATAATGGCCAAACTGCCTCGAGCTGATAGGAAGGGAACAGTAACTCAAATAACCACTTGTTATAACCAAGGTATGCAGTAGAATATCTATGTATGCACAGCACATCAAGTCACAAAGTAGATGGGCTACAGCAGCAGGAAACCACATCGGGTACTATTTCTGTCACAGCTGAGACTGGAATTCCCACAGGATCACAAAAATTGGAAAACTGGAATAAACTTGCCTGGTCTAATGAGTCTCAATTATTTGCTGTGACATTAGCTGTAAGCAACATCAAACTATGGATCCATCCTTCCCCGTATCAGTGTGGCTGGTGTTGTTGTAATGGTGTAGCAAACTTTGGGACACTTAGTACCAACTGAACATTTATACACCACAGTCTGACTATTGTTGCTGGTCATGTCCGTCCCTGTATGACCACAGTGTACCCATCTTCTGATTGCTGTTTTCAGCATCATGTCACAAATCATCTCAAACTTGACAATGAGTTCCCTGTACTTAAACAGTATAGTGAAAAGGTGTAGTCACATCATGGACGTGCAACTAACAAATCTACAGGAACTGTGTGACGCTGTCATGTCGATATGGGCCTGAAACTCTAAGGAATGTTTCCAGAAACTCATTGAATCTCTTCCATGAAGAATTAAGAGTGTCCTGAAAAAAAAAGTGGCTTTAACGAAGGACTAAGAAGGTGTAGATAATACGGTGGCCGATGAGTTCATAGCACGCCACTTAAGGTACTTTTTGGATGCTTTGGGGTGCATCGTCTTCATGGCATTGATGTGCAAAGTTGGTTTGATATGGACTCAAATAACAGGCACTAAAAATGATTTGAATAAAATGGTACCTCATAAGCTTCTGCATTTCATAATACCAGGAAGTCAGACTAATTATTTAGTGTTAAAAGTCCCTCAGAAGTTCCTACCGCTTCCCCTGTTTTGTGTGTCTTGAGCATTTGCTTGCGTCAGCAACATATACGACTTTTTTGTTTTACAGAAATGAAAGTGGTGTTTATCTTGTCTAGCAAGAAAGTGAACAAGTGTTATTCTCAAAATGCTGAACCATCGTTTGCTTGTGATGAGAGTGAAAGATGAGATTGAATTTGGGGCTGAATTATCAGCATTTCCTCTGAGTTTCTTTGGCTGCTGTGTTCCTCATGAAAGCTTGACGTTATGGCAAACGTGAGTTGTTTATTTCTTGGTGTTATGGAGCTGGGTGAATTAATGAGCTGCGTGAAATAGGATGGCTACTTCATTTTTAAGTTTATTCCAGTGGCAATGCAACTTTCAGAGTTTGCTCATAATCAAAGTGAAATACTTTTATTTGATTAATGGACATCTCCTGAAAGAAAACGTTTTCTGTACTCATCAGATGGATGCTAACAGCTCACAGCTCCTGCGTGCAGCTCTAATACAATAATGTGGCTTAAAATGCATAAAGGTTTTAAAAAATATAAATATATATATATTTTTTTTACAATTTTATTATCAAAACAACAAATAACATTTATTTTATATTGCTTTACATGTTTTTCCTTTATTTTATTTCCCATGAATTACTTTAACATTTGGTTGTTTTTTATTATTATTATTCCCATCATGCCATTGTGCAACAACATATGAAGCCACAACACACAAAAAGGCAGAAAAAAATATACAGTGATGTTTTAAATCAAAGGCACTGTTTCTTAAGTTAAGAAAGTAATCAAGAAAAGTCTGTGATCATTGCCATCATTGCCATCATTATATATATGTCATTCTCACAATCATTGTTACATGATTGGTTATATCATCAGAGCTGTGAGGATTGCTGCAAATGCTGTGGAGTTTCCTCAGTTGGCACTAGAGATTCACGTAGCCTGAAGGCTCCAGTAGGTCTCTTTTGCCGTAGGTGGCAGATCCCACATTGGTTGGTGCGTACACAGTACCAATAGTGTTACTGGAACGGACCAGGAAGTCTGCTAGCCTCTGGGTGACACAGGTGGCTGTGTTGCACTTTCTCTTCTCTATATGGTGACTAAGAAAAGCACAGATATTAAGAAACACCACAAAAATACTCGTAGATTTCAACTTTTTTAAAATGAAATCAAGCAATAATGCTGCTACCTGTTCATAGCTGTGAGCCCCCTTCGTGGCCGTGTACCCACGAGGCTGAGAAATGGGTTGGAGATTAGCCCGGGAAGCAACCAGGCTTCGCTATCTGGGAGATCGCTTTCTTGCTCGCTGGATGAGCTGGGACTGAAGTACCTGAATCACAGAGGACAAAGGGCTAAACCATTTGACATTGATGATAGGCTCTTGAAGATATCCACAACTCCCGAGAACAAGGAGAGAAAGTGGCCACTTAGCTCCAGCCCCACTTCTCCCTGCACAGTGAAACACTTTCCCCACAAATGAGCACAGTTGGTTTCCATCTTTGATTATCAACATTTGAGCCAAATGAAAGCCAAAGTTCTCCTGCACCTCGGCTCTCTGCTTTGAATGTGTTGGCTTACCTATAGCTTGGGGCAGCGGTGATGCAGTGCAGCAGCACAAGCAGCATGAGAAGAAGCACAGGCACCCTGAGGTGATACATGCTGTAAGCGTGATTACCTGCAAACACAACAGGAGTTACATTTGTTTATTGTGCTTCAGGGAAAACCAGTGAGACGTGTGATAGTTTTGTCTGATTCCCAACAAATTAGGTACATCATCAAAATAGATGTCAGGGTCTAACCTAAGTGTTAAGCTATGTTAAATTATATTTGAAAAAAATGCAATAAAGTTATAGTTAGATTGCCAAAAATGCATTTTTTAAAAAAATCTTTGAAATAGTTTTAAAAGCAATTAAATCCATGGTATCGACTCATCTGATACTGGGATTTTTCCACCATAAAATGGAGCAAGCAGACATTTTCAAGCAGGAGCAGTCTGAAAAACAAAGCTTGTTGTTCCTGGAAATGCTGACATTATTTCAACTTCAGCAACGTGCAGCACAATAATTAGAATATAGTTGCTTTTAAATGCAAATCTGAAGGAACACTTGAGCTGACTTTGCAAAAACAATATGGGATGGATTCATTTAGAATTTTACTTCAACTAGGACAGTACATTTGCCAGTACTGGTTTCTTAAAGGTAATTTAATGGCACCAGCTTTAAATGTTGAACATGCACGCATCATTTTATTCACATTGGATATATTTTAAATATATAAACATGTCCTGACCATGTGCAATTTTAGTATAGGGTGCAATATTTTCGGGATTTGATTTTGAAGTAAAAGTAATTAAGAATATATTATTTTGTAATATATATCCAAATTTGATGAGTAGCTTAAATGTTAGATTATAATGACATCATTTTATAACATTTCATTACTAATTAATCAGCTGCATATGTGTTCAAATGATGACAAAGTCTTTTATTGTGTTAGTCGTATGAAAATAGTAGCAGCAATCTCACTGTTACATCTGTTTACAGAACAACACATAATTTTTTTTTTAAATAAATAGTTTGTTTTTTTTCCGTTTTTGTACATTTCAGTCTTAGTTATATTTCCACAGAATCATCTAACTTAATGTAGCTTTCATCTACACATTTCCCTGTGCTCTATGTGAATTTCAATCTTTTACTTAATCTTCTAACCTCTCTTTTACTTACTTAAAAAATATGCAAGAAATAGACTTACTAAAATATTCCCTTTTTAATTTTTTAAAGAAAAATGTTACTATATAAAAACTGAGATAAATGTCAGTTTCTTCTAGCACCTCATTAACAACTATAAATAAAACCTGTGGGGGAAAAAGACATCCAAGCCATAGGAAAGACAAAATACTCACTTTCTGTAGTCTTGGCTAGATCCCAGTCTGCTACTGGAGCTCTCCAAGGTTTGTCAGACTGTCACACAAGCCGACTGCAACAGTTATAGGCTCTCTGCTCAAACCACTTGTGACATCAGCTCTCTCCAAATATAGCCTTGCATTTTCATCTACAAAAGGGTGGGGTAGGGAATAAAGCGGGTCTTATACATGTCATATAACACTCGGTTCTACCGTAATGTACACTCTTTAATATTCACATGAGCAGAATAAAAAAAAAAGAACGAAAGATAATCACAGTACACAGACACAAACACACGCACGTCTGCATACGTCACCATCCTCATCATCACAGTCGTCACTATTGTCATCAGCTGCCGTGATGGGACTGACCCGCCACAAACCCACACCAGGGAGAAGAACACTGTCAGGCTGTCTTCCTATTTACCTTGAGACATGTAGTGAACTTTTACTGTAGGTCACCAAACTCTGGCCTTAGCGCCTTCCTCTGGGCTTCAACGACGATGAATAAAACATGTGAAGATGAATTATCATCAATAATAAATGGTGCCTCATTATTTTGATGGGACGTGTCACAAGCAACACAGTATTAATTAATGAATTGATGGTAAAATTTGAGACACTTTAGAACCGCACAACCCAACAGTGTGACAAGTTGAAAACTAGACTAGTAGTTGCATCTTCTTATTTAGTTTCCTAAAGACTGTATAAGCAAATATTAAGTTGTTTTCTTTTAAGTAAACAATATGCATCGCTTGGAATCCAAGAGGTGATTGATCGAGGTTTTATTTACTGAGATAAAAACCGAACAAGAGAGATTGCTCTCTGACTTGTGCGCTTAATCACCACATCTAAACAGAAAACGTGTCCTTAACAACCACAAGACTTTTAGAACAATGTCCTTTGGGCAAATGAGACCAAAGTGGAGCTGTTTGGCCGTACTACACAGCACTGTGTTCACAGCATATCAGCACAAACACCTCATACCGGTTGTCAAGCATGGCGGTGGAGGGGTGATGATTTGGGCTTGTTTTACAGCCACGTTACCTGGGCACCTTGCAGTGACTCACAGAGTCAATGAACGTGTTACAATGGTCCAGTCAAAGTCCAGACCTCAACCTGGCTGAAATGCTGAGAGAGCTGTGCATAAATCAATGCCTGCAAAAATCAATGAACGCAAGCAACACTGTACAGAAGAGTGAGACAAAATTCCTCCACAGGAATGTGAGAGACTGATAAAGTCACACAGATAATGATTACTTCAAGTTATTGCTGCTAAAGGTGGTTCTAAAAGCTACTGAACGATAAGGTGCACTTAGACAGATAGTGTGAAAAAATTCCCATCTACAATCAGGGAATATCAGCCTCCCTTTGAACTGATAATCATGTTATTAAGTAATGTGTAATGTAATATGTATTATAAATCTGTATATATAGTATGTTTTAATATAACACACATTTATATAAATCTACTGAAAATAAGCAGCAAATACAAATAGACAATTCTGATGAGCTGTGGTTTTCACAGAAAGATATCTCATAAAAATGTACTCATAAAACACTGCAAGAAAAAAAAAGACCATCAGTTTCACAACAACAGTGCATGACTCTTAATGTCATAGTTATTGTTACTGGTGAGCCAAAGAGAGCATCCTACTATCTCACTGGGGAGATGCCAGCACAGGCAGCAGGCTGCTGGTAAGTGCTAGTGGTTTTCACCGCAGATTGAGCTAACAGACATATAGTGCACTCTTAATGGACGTATAACACCCCCAAACCCACTGCGGTCTGATGAACACCTCCGCCAGTTTCCTGTAAGCTTCAAAAAAAAAAAAAAAGGTAACTGCAGAGACAGTGACAGGATATTTTTCTGATTCCTCTGCAGCTACATGGGTTTTTATTATTTCTTTGCACAATATCAGCTCAAAGTTTCAAAGTTGTGACTGATTTATTTACATTAATGCATAATCACGTGAGAGTCCGAAAACAATTACTTGATTTAGCTATATACCAGAGATTTTGTGCCTCAGGACTTTTGGTAATTTACAACTTTTTGAGGAAGAAGAGAGAAAAGAAATTTTCTTTTTTTTAATGGAAGTCCTGGAAAACATTGAGTCAAGTCATGTCATCATGTGGTGCCTTGGATTGATTTTGTACATGCGAGAAGTCTAACCTTACAGTTTGATTTAGCACAAAAACTAAGCTCACACAAAACCAAGTGAACCTTCACAAGCTTCATCAAATCCTGTTTAATCCAGTTTTTCTCCCTTTCACTTTTAGTGCAGAGATTTCTGCTTGTAAGCATCAATAAATATGGTCAGCATGGTTCATTAGTATTCTTGTAGCACTGAATCTAAGTGGGATGAAACCTCACTGGAGAATCATTCGGACGTAAGCAAGGAGTGCCAGCAGCGCAGTGCTATGACTTGTTTGCACTGAGAGCATCGACGCCTGGAAATGTTTCCATGTTTGTAGTTAACTACTGTCACATGGGCAGTTTGGCACGATGCATTACCTGATTGGTGTGGGAAAACTCTTTGGTCACATGATTTCATCACTTTTGTTTATTCGAGGGAGGAGCACTCACACACGAAACCTGTGTGTGTCAACTCTCTGGCCCGTGATGCATCCACAGATAAAAATAAACACTTGACGTCACCAACATCTACCTCTACATGGAAACCAAATAGCATGTTTTTTGAATTAATTGCATTAATGACATCTTAGTCAGGAAGGTGTTTTGTTTTGTTGCTTTGTGAATGCATTTTTACCTTCCTACTAAATATCTCTTGTACATCAAGCAGTCTTATGCATAAAGTTACGATTCTGGTGTTTTCTTTCTTCTTGGACAGCGTGCATAAGTGCAGAGAAACCCTCATATTTCAGTGGTATTTGTAAAAATATCTCTGCTAATGAGAAGAAACATACTTTAAGACATACTTCTGTGCGCAAAACAAGTCCTCAATTTTGCCTAAACTTAAATCTGATTAGGAATTGTTGTTCAAAAGACCAAATGTGACATGAAAGATTCAAGCTTAGGGACAAAACCTACTGAGGATCTGCACCTAAAAATACTTTTATTTTCTCCTGCTGCCCGGAGCTTAACAGCATAGGCTGGTTGTACATTTCACACAACTCTTAACACAGCAACTCTCTCTCACACCTCTCTGGAGTGTTTTTTCTTTTCAACCTTTTCCCACCTGACGCAAAATCAAGCACACAGATTTTTACACTGGTCAAAACAGCTGGTGAAAACAAAGACACATTTAGCAGCTACATTTGTGATCTAGTCTTTTGTACTTCACCTTGATGTTTGAGCCTCACCGTACAGTCTAAAAATACCCCCCATCCCCTAAAACGTATCAATATTCCTTGTTTGGAATGTTTTTCATCTCATCATGTTTTCAGTTGATAAAAGATCTTGACTGCAGGCATTCCAGTTTAGCATCCAGACTCTTCTACTATGAAGCCATGCTACTGAAACAAATGCAGTATACAATTTCGAATTGGCCTTAGGGTTAAAAATATATTCCTCTAAAACGTTTTCAACATTCATGACACATTTCCACATATTCCTCCTGAATGACAAGTCTGCTTTTCAGTCTGAAGTATTTGGGCTCCATGTTTTCCAAAAAGTATTTCAAGGGTCGGTCTGTCTCAGCACAGAACAGTTTTCCATTTTGCCTCGGTCCATTTTATATGAGCCTTGGTCCACAGACAACAGCAATGTTTCTGGATCATGTTCACTTATGGCTTCTTTTTTGCATGACAGGGCTGCATTTCTGGATGGCACGGTCAGTGATCATGCCTGTTTTTAATGCAGTGCCACTTGAAGATCACAGGCACCTGATATGTTTTTTCAGGCTTGTCCTAAAGTCCTCACAATTTCATGTTGAGAAAAATTATTCTGAAATTGCTGCACAATCTGGAGATACTCTTTTTTTGTTTTTTGGTTACTGCATAGTGATAAACCTCTGACCTTTTTTACTTTTGAGAAGCTTTGCCTCTCTTACCTGCTTTTATTACAATACAGAATCATGTTACTGAGCTGTTGTCAGGTAAACTAACCCTTTTGGAGACATGTTGTTGCCACCAAATTCAAAATGACCTAGCATTTTTGTGGTTTATGGAATTTGAAAATCATTGCATTTTGTTTTGATTTCCATTTTAAAATGTCCTAACCTTTTGGAACTGGGATTGTACATAGAAGATGACTTTATATTATCTATAAAAAAGGGAAAGAGAACTGTGGTTCCCTGAGGTTTTTCCCATTTTTCAGGCAAATACTTGCTACTTACAAGCCCAGCTGTAAAAAAAAAAACAAAAACCTTGAAAGATCGTGTCACAAACCAGAAATGGAGATGGAGTGCCTTCAAAGTAAACGTTGTGCCTCGGAGCTTTTACTTTGAAGGCAAACTTTCTGAATGTGTTGCTGCCATGCCCAAACGTTTCACAATTTCATTACATCTCTATGACTGCATTTATAGACAAATGCATTCCATTCAAAGTCTGTACTGTGTATACATGCAAAAATAATTTTAGTCATTCAAACATCCATTTATTTACACAAAAGAACATTTTTTTTCAAGAAGTTGAAGTAATCTATAAAATTTTTCATTCTGGGACCTTGCAAAGCGGTCATGTGATCACATACATACATCAGCACAACTCCATTTTTGTTCCAGAGACTGTTTCTACAAATGTGGACACTGGTAGCGCTCTTTCTTCGCAGGATTAAGCGTGATATAACCAGTGTTGGGTAACATTACTTTTAAAAATAGCATGTAAATTTAAAAGATTACTGGATATAAAAAGTAATCCGTTACATTAAAGCATTACCTAAAAAAATAAAAACAAAAAATAAAACCCCTTTTGCATACAGCATGCTGGTTATACGTCCAGAGGGCTTGTAGTCTACTGTACTGACTTTACTTCATTGATTAGCATGTTGACAGCATCATCTTCAGTTCCACAGAACCAGCATCAAGCTTGTTAATTTCCCTCGTAGAGCAAGCTTTAGCTGAAGTTTTGGAGAAGCAGAGTGTGGTGGAGCACGACTGCGGGGAGGCGGACACACCTGAGTTGCATTGGGTCATCAAGCCTCCCTGGCATATGAGAGTGAACTGGCTCCTGAATGGTGTTGTTGTTGGTGTATGGGCGGCTGGGAGCTGAGAAGATGCAACCGCGAGAGTGTTCGAACAACAACCGGGAAAGTGTGTGTTAATGAGTGTTATAATGTGGTCCATCATTCATGCCACATACAGTCATCAGTCTCTTTCTCAACTGGCCTTACCACTTACTTTGACTGCAGATTACTTCAAAACATGAAGCACAGCTCCTTAGCAGCTGACAGACAATAAATATAACTGTGGTACACAGTAATTCAAATTCTTCTGCAATATAAATGTTGTCATATGCACAATCATGCTGGCTGAGCTCTACAACTGGTTACATTCCAGTATGTAGCTGGATGCTAATGAGTTATAAGGAGCCAAAAATATTGTGAAACAAAACAGGAAATATTTAATTAGGTACTTTTAAATATTTAAAAAGTACCTAATTGAGATTGTGAACTGAAAAACAAACCCCCCCAAATTTTTATCTAAGGACTTTTTACTTTGTTACGTTTCACACCCAACACTGATTATAATAGCTGCATCCTGCAAAAAAAAAAAAAAAAAGGATGGAAAATACTATTAGCATTAACCGTGACATTGTCCTGAAAGTAGTCCCTCTTAACAGGAAAATTATATTTTGACCAAACTTTGGGACTTGTTCCATCTATTCCAGTTTGATTTTGTGTTGGAGACCACTCTGCTAAACACAGTCTTTATGTGGTCCATCAGTTTAGTTGCTGCCTCTCTTTCTCCAATTTGCTCTTGTCATCAATGTGATCGTCCTGCTTCTCTATTACTTTGTGTCCGATGGATTCTTTACGGACTATCTCTGTGTTTGTGCCATCAGAAGACAGAGGAATAACTTCAGCGCAGGTATCTGTCATGTATTTAGCCTCCTGTGCATTACTTGTAGAGATTACTTCATCATTATGAGGGGGCTGTTCTACTGTGTGGACCTCTCCTCCTTCCTCCAAATCTGTAGCAATCTTTACCCAAATTTTTGTAGCACTGGGTAAGTTGGGAGTTTCAGGACTGGCTCTAATCTCCTCAGTGAGGTTTAATGGCGTCTTTAGTTCAAAATCCTTTGATGCTTTTTGCTCCTGCTTGTCTGTGTCCTTCTCTGGCTTTCGGAACTGGCGTCTGAGAAGGATGATGACAGCAATGAGGAAAAAATAAGAGGAGCCACTGATACAAGTAATCAAACCCAGGAAAATGATCCTAAAAGTAGAGAACAGAATTGGATTGAGGCAAATCAGCAAAGGTCTTTACAACAATTATAATGCTAGTCAATAATTTTTGGCAAATTTGTTTAAATAGTGTAAACTGGAATTTCTCCGTGTGGTACCTGTACATATCAGAGTTGTAAATACGGCATGCCCCCCTACCGCCACAACTCTTCATAGACCATTTAAGGCAAGTTGAATCAATCAAAGCGCCGAAATACACCGGTGCAGGAATTCCACCTACAGACAGCATTGGCAATGGGGACAAAACTTTTATCCAGAGAAAATAAACCTTTTGGGATTCAAGCAGAGTGACATATATTTATGCTTTACGTCAAAGTGAAAGTACTGAAGCTTACCAAGAGTCCTAGTTACCAAGGTCTGAATACCCAGAGCAAGGGATTTGAGCTCGGGTGTGATGCATCTGCAAGTACAAAACAAAACAAATCAAGAAAATAAGGAGTACATTATAAAAAATAAACTGGTGACAGTAGGCTGACACGTCTCAATAGCAGCAATGGATAGACGTGAAGTGATACACAGGATGCAGGAACAGACTTTGGCTAGGCTAAATTTTAGTGGAATTATTGGGGAACTATCTTGCAGTTTTTGCTTAATACTGTTATTTAATGCTGGACATTAGTTCTTTAAAAGGTGAAACTATTCCTTTAAACCCTTTTCAGGTGATACTTACGTACGTTCTTTCATTGCATGTGTCACCACCACACCACCAAACTTGTCAAAAAGTAACTTTGTTTATGCTTCCCTTGAGTCAGGGTCACAGCAGCCAATACTTGATTGCATCAAAACAGCAAAGTTTTCTCCTCTCACTGGAATTATCTTGTCTCTGCCTTTCTCTCTGTCCGCCTTTCCATTTTGTTTCTTCTTGCTCTGTGTGTTTTTCTCTTAGTGCCTCCCTCCTGCTCCTTAGCAGCCAGTGGATTGATGTGCCTCCATGTCAAATGATCAATCATCCTGAGTAGTTTATCTAACCAGGTATTTTATCCAGTCTTTGCATGATCGTTCTATCATCTTTTGTGGCAGAAGACAATGTGTCAAAGGTTTAAACCTTCCTGTCTTTGTGCCTCCCAGGTTTTTAACCTCACCAGCCCTCCGCATGCCTGCTCAGTCTCTATTTGGCCCCCACGCTTCCAAGTTCCTGCCAGTCTATCTATACTCTCTCCACCTCACTTAGCCGCGTTACGTTATAACTATTTTGAGTCCTTCCATTTCACTGTCTACCACTACTTTAGGCTGCTAATAGACATGAAAGCAACACTAAGTTTTTACAGACCGTATAATGACCATGTAGCCAGGTGTGGCTCCCAGAGCATTGATAAAGGAGCTGAGAACAGATATGGCCATATAGGAAGTGAAGCTTCGGCTGCAGTCCTTGGCATGAGGGCACTGGCCCAGTCTCACTGATGTACTGCTGCCTGCTGGAAAGGAGGTGGACACACAGGTGCAGTTGTGAAAGACCTGGGAAAGAGAGAATATTTACATTTATATATATTTTTATGTCTTTTACATCCAGGCATTTTGGAACTGGATTGTAAAATTATTTCATTTTGCATTTTCTACCCAGGAAAAGTAAGCATTGTTAATCAAACACGTTAAAAGTCCGTAAAATTACACTTTTTAAAGTTTAAAGCAACTGAGATTTGAGTTTCCTGAAGAGACAAGGGACAAAACTGCTCTCCACGTAACATCTGACACTTCACCCAGAGGATTTTATAGGCGAAGAAAAGGTAGGGGATATTTACAAGAGCATAAGAAGAAAAGCACATAACAGCTAATCAATAACACTTACAACAATAGGAAAATACACTGAGAGTACACACTGAAAAATGCTTTAGTAGCAACAGTGTAACATCATGCCTCCTGGCTAACATCATCTTCCTCAACAGCAACTAGTAGAAACATTGAAGAACAACAATAGTGATGATTTTGTACTGGATTATATCTTTGCAACACAAATAATCTAATCTATAAGTATTATATATAAGTACTATATGTGATCATGTTTCAGAGAATGCTGCGAAACCTCTGCTAACTTCTCGGAGTAATACTTGAAATTTTGTGAAAACAAAACTGAATATTGAAATGTACTGCAACGCTCAAGCTATATCACAAACACTGACATATGTGCTTTCTATTCATTTATTATACATGCAACAAAATAACACTATATACTGTATGTGTCTGATCAAATTGATACATTTTGGGGTTAATTAAAAGTTGACCCTTTTTTAATGTTAATTGACAAGTGTAAAATAATTAGATGGTAATGATTGAGCTTTTAAAAGAGAGTGAGTTTTCAGTTTTTAAAATAGTTTTAAAAGACTTTTAAAAATAGTTTTTAAAATGATAAAAAGTGAGAAAAGTGGAGGATTTTTATTATTCTGACTGCTTATCATGGTTACATGGATGGTATTCATTAGACCACCTGTCACAAAAAATAAGAAAACACAAGTATTTTAGAAATCTGTAAATATTATATTGCCGGTTCAAGCCCTGGCTCCAACCGTCTCGGTCGTTGTGTCCTTGGGCAAGACATTTCACCCGTTGCCGAATGGTGGCGCCAGTGTCTGGCAGCCTCGCCTCTGTCAGTGCGCCCCAGGGCAGCTGTGGCTACAACATAGCTTGCCATCACCAGTGTGTGTGAATGGGTGGATGACTAAATGTAGTGTAAAGCGCTTTGGGGTCCATAGGGACTAAGTAAAGCGCTATACAAATACAGGCCATTTACCATCTTACAATGCTGTGATTGCAGCCATTCCCCAACTCTCTGTGAATGGTACTCATTGCCTTTGATCAGTGGGTTTTGATGAGGGGTTGTTGATCAATGGTCATGAGAATTTGCATATTAACAATCAAAGAACTGACCTCACAGCCTATTGTTCCCAGTGTACTAGTTTCAGTCAGTTTCAGTCAGTGGTGCTGGTTTCAGACATTCTAGCATTAAAAAAAAATATTTTTTTTATTGATTGAAGAGCTTTCACATACTGGTGAATTAACCATCACAGTACATTTTAAAGCATTGTAAAAAAATATTTTATTTCAGAATTTAAGCTATCAAAGCATTTTGATAGCTTAAATTTTCTTAATTTTTTTCAGTGTCGCTAATAAAGGGTGTTCCTTTGAAATGGCCCACAGTACTGCTTATGAACATGTTTTATCAGGTTACAGTGGTTCAACCTCAGCTCAACCCATGTGTCAAAGTGTTGAAGTGTAATTGGGAAAGATACTGAACCCTAAGAACTGCCTTTGATGTGTGTCATCACTGTGTGTGAGTAAAAGTATAAATGTAAATGAAAGGGATACAAAGTGCCGTGAACATGTGGTCTGTGAAGCTCTCTGAGTGGTCAGTAAGAGCAGAAAATGTAAATGCAATCCATTTACCATGGGAGTGCTGTTCAAATGCATTTAAGGATGAGACATATATAAATATCAAGAGTTCATGTTACAAAGTAGCAGTATTTAAAATGTAATGTAACCTCAATACACCGCAATCAAGACATTCTTGACCCAAATATCTTCCAACAAGTGGCTGATACACATGTTTACACTTTACATTATACCTCTGTGCTCTCTTGTAATTGTCCTTACGGTGTTTTTGCCGTGTCCGCTGGAGCTGAGGCAGCCAGCCATGCATGGGGAGATGTAAGTGATGCCGCTATCTGAGCAAACGGGGTCCCACTCCTCTGCTGAACACAAGCAGTCCCTGTTACACTCAGAGAAGAGCATTTCTCTGCTGTACAATACACCTTTTGTCCTGCAAGGGAGTGAAGCAATGGATATTTTGATCTACAGTGGACACAGGAAGAAAGTTGCTAAATCAGTGATATTTGTCTCAACACTGACCCGTTGTACGATACAGTGAGCCCCGCTATGGGTATGTTATCACACTTGGTGCCAAACTGCAGCAGCATGAGGAGATAGGACATAAAGGATGTTGCAAAGGAAAGCTGAGCTCCTGATACCACACTCAGCTTATACCTCTTCATCAGCAGCCCTCCGAGGAAGATCCCTATTGCCACTGCTGGCAGGTTCAGGACACCTGAAGGAAACACAGGGGAATATTGCTTGTATACTTCATACATCATATCACATATACATACTTTATACCAAGCACATTTTCCTTAATGATTATTAATGATTTGTTTGTTAGATGTTAAATATTTGAGTGCATTTTGATCATTTAAACCTTATCTAAAAGTACACACTGCTTATTCACAGAAGGTGAACGTGTTACAACCCGGCTCAAAAGCCCCAACATAAATAAGGAGAAGAATACCAGAATTTCAGTGAGAAGAGGTTTTATCTTAAAATGCATAGCAGGTTGGCTAAAATGGCTGGAACCACCAAGGCAAAAACTAGTGAGCCTCTCTCTGAAAGCCTGCTTCAGGTATGCTTTTATCCACACCTGAGTAGGTGTGGCCAATTAGCACCAGCTGAACACACTGAGGAGATTAGGGGCTGCAGAAGGGTGTAACACTGTTGCCAGCAAATTAACAGTATCTAAAAGTCATGCTCTGAAGAAATAGGAAAAAATCGAATAAAAAAAAAAGATCTGACACAGGACATGAGAGATGCATGTCTCAGAGGAATGTTGGCTGTGAAGAAGCCATCCTGAAGGAAGGGAAATGAGAAAAGGCAGAAGTGTGCAGGGTTGGCGCTGGGTATCTATACACCTACGAGTACAGTTTTCCTTCACAGGCTGTCCTCTCCGAACCTGTTCTGAGTTGATTTATCAAGCTCTGAAACAGTGTGGGATAATTTTGACAGAGAACAGAACAAAAGGCAGCCAAAGGAGAGCTTTGAATGTTTTTAAAGAAGCCTGGAGAACTATTCCTGAAGGGTAGCAAATTAAAAGAAAGTTTCTCTGGGAGTGTTCAGGCTGTGTTGTGTTGGTGGTCATTGCAAATGCTGACCTTCAAGCTTGATAGAGTTGTAAAAACACTATTTTCATGTATGTTTGAACACGTGTCAATAAATTACTGCGCCTATGTTCCACTTTTCTATCAGAAGTTCAATATGAACACATAATTTATTGATTTCAGTATTTTTACCTATGAGGAAGTTTGCCCTGGATGCAGACTGTCCAAACTGTTGCTCCATGTATTTGGCTTTAAAGGTGAGTAGACCGATGAATGCATTGAACTTCAGGATGTTCCCGCAAAGAAGCAGGAAGTAAGCAGGAGTTCCTAACAGACGCCTCAATGATGGAAGGAACCCTGGGCAGGAACATCCACAAAAATCACGTAAGATCCATCAACCTGCACATGCAAACAGACGACGACTCTACCTTTGGCAATTTCAGTCAGCTTGAAGTTTTGGTTGTTGCTTTGCGCATCCTCTGTCTTGTTAAGGATCTCGCAGACTGGAGTTTCATGGTTTTCTTCACTCTCCTGCTTGGGCATCGAACGGGGCAGAAACCAGAAGGGAATGCTGGAGATAAGCAGAAGGCCAGAGGACACAAGAAAACCCATCCACCAAGCACCCACCCAGCGGGAATCTTTAGGAGTGATGGTCACACTTTCTATGTAAAAGAGAAGAATTTTCAAGTTTTCTTCAGGAAGTCTTCAAATAAAGGCTTCGCATAAACAAGTCTCAATCAAAATATCTCTGTTGACTGGCTAAAATGTTTTTAACTTGTGAAAGTTTGTTCTTTAACTCTTGTTACCCCCATCCAGCTTCTTGGCCTTACACGGTACATAAACTTGATTTGTTAGACAAAGACAGTTTTGTCATTTTAGCCTCCAGACCAGGGGTGCCCAATCCCGGTCCTCGAGAGCTACCGTCCTGCAGCTTTTAAATGCATCCCTACTCCAACACAGCTGAATCAAATGGTTTGATTACCTCTTCAGCATGCCATCGTGTTTGGCAAAGGCCTGATAACAAGCCATTCATTTGATTCAGCTGTGTTGGAGTAGGGATGCATCTAAAAGCTGCAGGATGGTAGCTCTCGAGGACCAGGATTGGGCACCCCTGCTCCAGACCATCCCATTCAATGTCAACCCAAATAATCATGATGTGATTGAAGTGCAGACTTTAACTTTTAACTTTAATTAAAAAAAAATGTTTGCATTAATTTTACAGTCAATTTGAAATATTTGATTTAATTTATTTAAAATATTTGATTTAAAATCCAATGTGGTAGTGTATAGGCAAAATTGCAGAGAAATGTGTCGTTGCCTAAGAAGATCTAAATGTGTACATTTTCTTTTTGTTTCTAACGCAGACAGGTTTTTATATTCTTTCAGGTAAAATCACTGCTTTGAATTTTGTCAGCTTTTGCCATCTATCGGATACTTTTAAGATGAGCTCTAACCATAATGAGTCGTGTATCATGTAAAAAACAAAAAACAAAACCCAGACACACAAAGAAAAACCTTACCCATATCAACATATCCAATGTCAACATATAGTCTGGCACAATAGGAACCCAAAAGGAAGCCAAACATGGGACCCAGGAGAGTAATGGTCTGGAGACAAGCTGCCAATGACAAAATAGATCAGAAGTCTACGATGTGATATTAAACAATCTAAAGAAGGGTCTCAAACTTAAATGAGCTGTGGGCCACTACTGGCACTGTCATCTCGTTGGAGGGCCACTTTAGTGGTCGAGTAGTACAAAAAAAACCAAGCGAAAACAAGAAAGCACCCACAAATATTTCCAAAAATGTTTTCTTTTGTTTGTTTTTTAAAATTTCCAATATTGTATCACAAGACAAAATTGCAAACATCAACGCAATTTCTTTTTTACCTCACTCTTAACTAACTGAAGCCTTTCATTGACCTACCAAATAAACACGTGGCCAGAATAATTTTGTTCGTATTAAAAAAATAAATAAAAAAGTGCAGACATAAGTGTACGCATCAGTTTTTGACTCTTTCACTAGACTAACACAGCCAATCCCTCCACATGTTTGTAGTCTCTGCTCATATTGCCTTCATATTAGATCATTTTTTGCTTTTTAAAGAACTTATTTTAACATTGCACTTAACAACAAACACATCCTCCCTAATAAAACAACATCAAGGGCCAAACTGCATTATATGTCTTCACGTTGATATAAGGGCCATAAGTAGGGGTGAGGTGGGCCGCAAGTGGTCCCTGAGCGGCAGGTTTGAGACCCCTGATCTAAAGGATAGGGTGTAAAATGAGATATTTCCTTGACCCTCAGTTAAATTTACTGAATACGAGATTAATTGTAGGTTTACCCTGATAAAAATCACACATTAACCAGCATAAAAATGCTGTACATACAGGAATGATGAATGTGTGTATTCTCACATGGCTTATAGGGCATTTAAAGGAATTTATTAATTAATTAACAAATTTTAAGTCAGGTGGAAGACTTTAAAATCCCTTTGAACCCCATATTACCAATATAAAAAGGGGAGTTTTCCGCCTTAGCAAAGTCATCGATGTAGGAGATGCCAAGAGGTGTGACTGGAGTTTCTCCAATCCCCCGCAGAGCATTCCCCAGGAATACGTAGATCCACATGCTGGAACCAGAATCTCTCACACAGGCTGCATAATGACACAAACTAGAAATCTGTGATATTGATTTTGTTACAAAGAGTTCACACACAGTGGCTCGCACAGCATCAAAGTTATACATGGAGCATGCGTACTACAATAAAAAAAACACACCAAATATTGCATGGATCCTCTTGATCAGGTTCACCAGTATTTTCCTGGCTCTGAATGAGCTTTACAGACTTAACAGCCTCAGCCTGTTCACGACACACCAGTGTTTTTTCTGGTTCTTTCTCAGTATTTAGTACACAAAAAAATACATTCTTTACTCAGTAAAATATGAAATATTTATAATAGTTAACTCATTCACTGCCAGCCATTGGCAGTGAATGAGTTAAACCCATTGACTCATTCACTGCAATTGACGGCTATAGACGTCAATGGCAGTGAATGAGTTAATAATGAACTATGAAAATATAACACAATATGCCCAATTGATTAAAGCAATGCAAGTAGTGGGAGTGGAGGGGCCAAAAATTCCTCTATACAGGAAAAAGCCCAGTTACATGAAAATGAGAAAGACACAGTTTTACATCTATATCTGCTATATCTGCTTTTTCATTACGGAGACTACGTCAAACAAGACATGAATAAAATCTGCCGATATTCAGTACCATCTTAATAGTGGCTTGTTGTATATCACCACATTGTACGTGACTTCCATTATATTTCTTTCCAAATACGTCTCATCTGAATAGCTGAACAGGATCAATAGATTGCATTTTGTGAGAGCATCACATGGTTTTGTGAGAAGCAGAATTAATTATAGTTTAACAATAGTGAGACTGAAGCAACATTGCAACTAAAGCCCATCTCAGGGACCAAAATTAATGGGAACAAGAGGAGCTCCTAAAAACACTGAAAAACACATGGGCACACAGAGCCAAACTGAATTCATTACCATAAATATTACAAATGTCTGCTTTCTTATTATTCTGCCTCCTTTCAGTCTTTTCTTTTTAAAAGTCGTCTCTCGTTGGCTAGCTCTAGAGTCTGCGTCCGGGCTTATTGTTGCGGACGTGCATGCTGTTGTGTCTTTGTTTATTCCTGGTGACAAAGATGCACCAGGAGAGAGCTGATTGGCCGGTGAGTTGTTAGTAGGTTTAACAAGGTTTCATGTTAAAGTTTCATGTTTCTTTTGTAAAAGAAAATCTACAATAACCATGAGTTTTAAGCAATAAATAAATAAGTAATAATAACAATAAATAGCTGACATTGCCATGCTATTCTCTCCTATTTACAGGTATTTACTGTACCCGCTGCAGCAGAAAGCAGAAATGCATTTGACTGCACTAAATAGTGAAAGTGAATGTTTTACTATCTTTAATTATATTTAATCCTGGCATGTATTCCACACTCTTACCTTTATTGTCCTCCAACGAAGGCTCTATTTGAATTTCTGGCACGTGATCTAGTGTTTTCAGAGGATCCACACAGGCAGCAATGCTCAGGTTGTCATTCTGAAAGACCTGAATCACCGTGTCATACTTATACCTGCAAAAAACAAACAAAAAGTCCATGTCAATTTCTTCTGTCATCGTTTTTGCTTATAGAAGTTTCTCATTTAAATTTGACCTGTACCGTCCCATGAAGAAATGTGTGAGGCCAGTGAGAAACGCCCCCACAGCCATGAGGAAACAGCCCGCAGCGATGAGTCTGGGTCGGTGCAGCTTAGCCCCAAAATGGCTGACCACAGCTAGAAACAACAAGTTGCCTACACACACACCCCAAAAAAGATTGAAATCAAGTAAGCAAAAAGAATGACTTTTTCTCCACTGTATCACAAAAAAAACATCAAAGCGTTTATTTTTAAATGAACTGGTTGATGTTACCCATCTCAAAACTGCCATCTATGAGACCGATGTGTGTGCTGGAGAGGTCAAAGCGCCTCTCTATCTGAGTGATGGAGCTCTTCATGTAGGTTCCTGTCAGGGCTTTGGAGAAATAGGCGAAGGAAAGCGCTACAATAAACAGCTGGAAGACAGAAAACAGAAGACAATATAAAAACTCACATTCTAATAATGCAAAGATGTTCTGGATAAAACTAGGACTATGTGTCTACATACCCAAACGATGTCATAGTGTAATCATGGAAATGATTCTGCCCCCTTTTCTGAGTCTCCACTACCTTCTACTGTGTAATTGTGGTCCTTGTTTAATGTTGCATTACCCCTTTATTCTTAACTTGAACAACAACTTATGTTGTGTTGAATCAGTGCACAAAATCTGGTGTAATGTCTTGACATCACAGTTAACAACAATAAGCTTTTTTAATTTTGACATTCTGTCTCAAAATTAATGGAAAAAAGAAAGGGATGAAAACAGAAATATGATGACTCCAGTGTACTGCTGTAATCAGGCAAAGCGTAGCTCCGGGCAGCTACAGAAGTGTCTGACGAAAGCTCATTTAGAGCAGAAATTTGGCATGCTGAGATTTTCAGTAACAACACAAGATCAGCTCTTGGCTTGATTTTACCTACTTTGGGAAAAACATATCTCTGAAAATGTTGTTCAATCAACTGAAAACAGATGTGCATCTGGCTTTCTGAGCATTTATCCACCTATCATCTATCTTTAGCCTGTGCCGGGTCAAAAGGGGAGGCTGTTAGAGCTCACTCTAGCGAGAGATGCGCACAGGCACGACAGGTTTCCTGCCTAGCGCAGGGCAGACACATGAAGAGAAAAACATTTACAGTTATGGGCAATTTTGTGTCACTGATTCACCAAAACCCGAATGTCTTTAGAGGAAACTACAACAAGTCTAAACAGGCAGCAGTGCCAGCGGGGTAAGAGTTTAAACCCAGAGCCTTCTTGCTGTGAGGAGACAGCGCTAACAACTGCACCACCTACTGCCTTTTACGCTTTTAACTGGCATTTTTATCTGGGCCACTTTACACTGAGTGCATCAACAGAATGAACCGCAGTCCGAGATCAAAAGCAGGATAAAAAAGGTGTCAGAGTGTTGATCACAGATAGCTTTAGTACTTTGAGTTTGGAGAAGCCAGGGCGCTTTCTGGTCTTGTGGTCGACGGGGCTACACAGAACCTCTTCGCTCGTCATGTTGGCTGTGTCCTGTGCTGTGTTTTCCATTTTCCTCTTGGTCTTCCTTTCCTTAGAGCACTAGTTTAATAGAGGAGAAAATATATTTCAGCTGCATTCATCTAATAAAACTTTACTGTGGGTATTTTCGGATTTGCTTATTTAGAAAAGCCAGTGTACATATATTTAGGTTTAAGTTTGTGATCAATGACACTTTAAAAAAGAAGTGTTTGCTATAATTCCTGAAGAGCTATTATACACTTTTGGTAAACTACTTGAATTGAAGCTGAACATCTACACTTTAGTCACATGCAGATTGTTCGCGGTGTTGCAAAAAGGCAAAATTACAAAGAATTGTCCCAGAAAGTGAATTCTGTTGCTCTGTAAGTGTCTTCAGTGGGAGAAATGTTTCATCATTTATGTTTATCCTAGTAAACATAAGTGCATAATTTGCATAAGAAACTGGCACCGCTGACTAACAATGGACTATGAGGCCAGGTTCAGGTTCATTAATATGCAAATTATCTTAACGATTGATCAATGGCCGTGAGTACTATTCAGAGAGAGTTTAAGAATGGCTACAAGACCCCCCACTCAAACCAGCGTTCCTTCCTGCCCAGGATGTCATCCTCATCACTTAAAGAGTAGCTACTGGGCGTGACCAGGTTTCAGTGCCCTGGCCTCACAAAGTTACTCTTCAGTGATGTTGTCCTCTAGCCAGTGTGTATTTTCCAGTATAGGTTATCTCACAGCAAATATACTATACTATATTTATAAGATTAGGGAAATATGCAGTCAGCTGAGGCTGAGGACGTCACTGGGATCTGTGACAAAACAATTCTTCCATTGACAGCTTCCTGTGATTTCCTTACCTGGATGATCAAGCATGCATTAAGACATTAAAACATACCATTGTCCAAAAACCTGGTCCTAATAGTATAGATAAATCAGTAAAATGAAGGATGCATATACAAAAAGTTAGAAAAAGGAAATAAGCCATGAGAAAATGATACCAACTGCAAATGATGCAGTTGTAATGAGAAGCTATTCATCTTTACTCAGCCCAAAATCATACCTACCATATTTTCGCAACTATAAGGCGCACATAAAAGCCTTAGATTTTCTTTAAAAAGTGTGGCGCGCCCTATAGTGCAGTGCCCCTGTGTGTTGTAAGGAGGACGTAGTAGAGAACACCATGAGAACGCTAAAGGGTGAAGTGTGGGCGTTGCTCGTATATACCGGACAATCGCACATACCTGTATAAAAGGTCAGGTATGTGCATTATGTGGAACATCGTTGTTTTAACAACCCTGAAAATGGCAAAGAGACACGCTTATGAAGCACAGTTTAAACTGAAGGCCATCAGCTATGCGGAGGAACATGGAAATCGAGCAGCCGCGAGAGAATTTAAGATTAACGAATCGATGGTTCGCAAGTGGAGGAAGCTGGAAAACAAGCTCCGACAGGTCAAGAAGACGCAGCTGAGTTTCCGCGGACATAAGGCGAGGTGGCCCGAGTTGGAGGAAAGACTCGAGCGGTGGATCATCGAGCAAAGAACGAGCGGGAGAAGCGTTTCGACGGTCACCATTCGACTAAAAGCGGTTTCACTAGCTGAAGAGATGAACATTGAACATTTCCGAGGAGGTCCATCTTGGTGCTTTCGTTTCATGAAACGCTGCCATTTTTCCATCCGGACCAGGACTACGGTAGCGCAGCAACTTCCAGCGGATTATACCGGTAATGAGAAGCTGGCCATCTTCCGCTCCTACTGCAGCAAACACATCGCCGACAAACACATCCAGCCCAGCCACATCACTAACATGGACGAGGTCCCGCTCACTTTTGACATCCCGGTGAGTCACACTGTGGAGAAGAAGGGGACCAACACGGTAGCGATACGCACAACAGGGCACGAAAAGTCTTCTTTCACTGTTGTGCTTGGCTGCCATGCTAATGGACAGAAACTGCCGCCTATGGTGATTTTTAAGAGAAAGACTTTGCCTAAAGAGAAGTTTCCAGCAGGAATCATCATTAAGGCAAATGAAAAGGGCTGGATGGATGAGGAAATGATGAAAGAGTGGCTGAGGGAGGTGTATGTAAGGAGACCAGGTGGTTTTTTTCCACGCATCACCATCGCTGTTGATCTGTGACTCTATGTGTGCCCATCTCACAGCCAATGTGAAAAAACTAGTGAAACAAATGAACTGTGAGCTTGCTGTCATTCCGGGAGGCCTGACAAAGGAACTCCAGCCGCTGGACATCGGTGTGAACCGCCCGTTCAAAGTAAGGCTGCGAGCGGCCTGGGAGCGATGGATGACCATGGGGACCACAGTTTCACTAAGAGTGGAAGGCAGCGCCGGGCGAGTTACGCCACAATTTGCGAATGGATTGTAGATGCTTGGGCTAACATGTCTGCTGGCACTGTTGTTCGAGCTTTCGCAAAAGCCGGCATCATTTCCGAGGAGCCGCACGGCACGGAAAGTGACTCTGACAGTGAAGAAAGTGAACCTGGAATGTTTGATGGAGATTTAGCGCAGCTGTTCAATTCAGACACAGAGGATGAGGACTTCAATGGGTTTGATTGATGACAATTACCGGTAATAAAAATGTGAGTACCAAACTCAGTTTTGCTCCTGCTTCATTTTTAAATACGCATACCTATAATCAGGTGCGCCTTATGTGTGTGTGTGTGTTAAATACAGTAATGGCACACATAACTGAGACTGCGCCTTTTAGTACGGTGCGTCTTATGGTCGTGAAAATACGGGTATGTGCAAAACCTGAGTAAGACCATTGTTCAGAACACTGAAGTTTCTGTATAACAGTCAGGTAAAAAAGAAAGGAGTCTGTGAGAAGCTAAGTACTTATTGTAAGCAGCGAGGTGCTGTTAATCAAATACACTTGATTAACTGATCACCACTGAGTCTGAGCACCTCTATAAAAAACACAAGCTTTACGTTGCCATTTGTGTTTATACGCATTCAAGTGTGTGTTAACACCATGTCACAATCTTCCCAGGAGTGTACAATCTAGAAAAATGAATCCCAGGGTCAGACCATGTAATGCTTAGAACTGTAAACAACCTGAAAACTACATCTCAGACTCTACAGACCTCAGTGAGCAAGTTAAATGTTAAAGTTCATGACAGTGCATTGAGATAAAACTGAACAAGTATTCATTGTTGCCAAGAGAAAGCCTCCTCTCTAAAATACCATGACTCGGCTTTGGTTTGCAGTGTTGCACCTAAACTAAGACCAGAAAAGTGGACCACATCAGTCCAGCTCTGAGGTCTTTACACTGGCTGCCTGTCCGTCAGAGGATAGACTTTAAAGTTCTGATGGTGGTCTATAAAGCTCTGAATGGTTTAGGACCAAAATACATCAGTGACCTCCTGACCAAGTATGACCCTTCCAGATCCCTCAGGTCATCTGGATCCGTTTTTTTTTTTTTTATCAGTTCCCAGAGTCAGAACCAGACACGGAGAAGCTGCATTCAGCTTTTATGCTCCTTACATCTGGAACAAACTCCCAGAAAGCCTCAGATCAGCTGAAACACTCAGTTTATTTAAATCCAGGTTGAAGACTCACCTGTTCTCAGCTGCATTTGAATAAAGCACCAAATCCACACTTTTAAGCTTAAATTTCAAAACTTATATTTTAACTACTGATTTTATCTACTGTTCTGATTTTATCTACTGTTTTTTAATCAATTTTAAATCATGCTTTTTATTGTTTTTGTTTTTTAATGTCTCTGTAAAGCACTTTGAATCACCTTGTTGTTGAATTGTGCTATATAAATAAACTTGCCTTGCCTTGCCTAAAAAATCCCAAGATTTCTTGAACAATATCCTTTGGGCAGACAAGAACAAAGTGCTTTTGGTCACAATGAACAGCGGCACATTTGGTGAAAAGACAAATACAGTACAGCAGCACACACAGACCTCAAACCTACCAAGCACAGTGGTGGAGCGCTGATAATTTGAGCTTGTTTTATAGCCACAGGACCTGGCCCCCTTGCAGTCAGCTTTAGTCAGCCATGAACTCCTCTGCACACCAAAGTATTCCAGAGCCAAATGTGAGACTGTCTGTCCGATTGTTAAAGCTTAGCTGAAACTTGATAACACAATGCAATACAATCTCACGCACAGCAACAAACTTCCAACAGGGTACTCGAAAAAGAAAGCGTTGCAATGATCCAGTCAAATTCCTTTGGAATGTGGGACCTGAGCTGTGCATAAACAAATGAACTCAATGAACTGAAGCAAAGTTGTAATTTTTCCACGACGATCATGATGATGTGAGAGATTAATAAAGGCATACAGAAAACCATTAATCCAAGTTATTGCTGCTAAAATTGGCTCTAAGCTACTGAATCGTGTTTTTTTTCTTATTCACATGACTCTATAAACAATTCTAAACACTTTTTACAGTGCAAAGTCAATCCTTTTGGTTCCAATGCACAAGTCTGTTTTCAGTGATGGAAAGGAGGTGAAATCTAAAAGCAGATGGTACCTGTATAAAATCCACAGTCCTCTCAGGTCTATAAATGTCAGGTGCTCCAGCCAAAGCCCATATCAGGAAGAAAAACTCTCCAGTGACAACTTTGGCAGCACTGATCTGTTAGAAAAACTGTGGGGGTGAAAATCTGACAGAAAAGTCCGTATGTTTTTGTCTCATAACTCCATAAATCCTTTTCAAGTTCAGACTTGTTAATACTCCCACTCAAAGTGCGGCTTAACCTTACTGTCTAAGTCGTTCTTGACCTACAAGCTCACCTTATCCTTGGTGGAAGGAATTTGAAGAAATTTAGATGTATTATTTTTAGTAATAGCAAGAGGAATCGTTAGTAAAATCACAACTGCAAAAGAAGCACTTGGGAAGTTTGATGAAATACCTAGTGCATCGTCAGGTGAAAGGGACTATGGTCTCCCCCTTCTTCTTCCTCTTTTGCTCCTCTTTAAGCAGCCATATATTGCTCTTCCTACTGAGAGCAGACAGATCTGTTCTCCCTGAGCTCCTATTCTCCCGTCTGAGGGCAAAGCTTTTGCTTGGTACAAGCAGACAAAAGGCCTCACACATTTTTATTCCAAACACATGCCAGCTAGTCCTTCCAGTGGGTGGTTGGATTTAGTGGGGGTTAAAGGGGTAAGGAGGAGGTGTGGGGGCGAAGATTAATAACTTCAAACCAGTCCCTAAGGATTTTTATTTTTCCTCACAAGGTAAAACATCAGGTGCATGGTGACGAATTATACGGGATTAAAAGTCTGCTTAAAAAGTATGTCTGTGTAAAAGGGAACTGTCAGCGTGGTGAATGTTCAAGCAGCATTTCACGCACCAAATGATACCAGATGAGTTGGATGGATTTGATGATGACCTCAAATGTGGAACAATATGTCTGTGTATTAACCTTTGCCCGAGAATGTGCTATTAGTCCAGTGACCGCAGGAGGGATCCTGGCAGCCAAGCAGCAGGTCACACAATCAGCTTTGTCCCTGCAAACATTCCAGGGATTATGATTAGCGCCTTCACATTCCTGCACAGCAACAGCGAGGGACACATTTACTAATTACCAGAAATTATACTTGTCTCCAGAAAAGTACAGTTGACTTGAATACTTTACACGTCTTCTGCTACTATATTTAATTTAATTACAAGTGCATTCAGACAGGGATGCTGGCCATAACTGCAGCACTCCGTTTTAGACTAACAGCAGCTGTACTGCCTGGAAAAAAGATGATTTTTTTAAAGATTCAATTTGTTAATGTTATTCTTTCAATTTTGCTTAAAAATCTGATTATCTTTGGTTTGTGTAACTAGAAGTTGTGAGAGCACTGAAGTTGCATATTTTTTCCGTGGATATTTTCTTGTGTAGAGCACAGCCTGCAGGTGAAATAAGATAACACTTAATGCTACTAAGCATGTCATGGGATTCAGTTAACTGTTTTACCATGATGATTAAAAGTGTAACATAAAAAAGCTAACATCTTAAATTTTATCTAGACCAAACTAAAGCAGGTCAAATAGTCATTTTAGCAATAAAGGTGATTAGAAGTAATAACATAAGGGAGGTTATAACATTTATAACACTTTACACGGCGTGGCTTAAGTTCAAACATAGTCTCTAGGCCAATAAGAGAAAGGGGAGCAGTATTTAACAAGTGGAAATTAAACACAGGATAGTCAATGTTTGTTTAAAAAAGCTTATGTAATTTTAAAAAGCCAGGTTACGTAATCCAAACCTTCAACTTTAAACTAGGCAACGTGATGAAAATGCAAAAAAAGAAACAAGAAAACAGTGACAGTAAGTACCAGAAAAACACTGAAATGACTGAAAAAAGATGTACCCTAACACTGCAAAAGCACAACATTTCTTTTTATTTCAGGAGAATCATTCTGAATCAATGTTCTCAAACGGCGGAACAGTGGAACTGTTACATTTTTATACAAAAGGCAGCCAACATAAAAAGAAGAGCTTTGAATGTCCTTTCACAAACCTGGAGAACCCTTCTTGAAGAGATTACAGGAAAGCTTGGCTAAGAGAGTTCAGGCTGTGTCGAAGAATAAAGGTGGTCATAAAGAATTGTACAAATTCTTACTTTGTCTTGTATATTGTATTTACCTGTTAGTTTGTCACTATTAATTGCGACTCTTTTTTAAATAATGTAACATATTGTAGAGCTTGTTGATTCATAACTTAGTGAGTGTATAGAGAATTCTGTCACTTTTAGAGTGAAAGGATAAAATGAGTTGTTATTCAAAAAAATGCAGAACAAAATGTATCTGGACAAAACTGGTCTTTAATGCAAGAGATATTTTTCAAGGACAAAAAAGAAATTGTAAAAAGGTTGAAAAGATTTCCAAACAACATGTACGGGCAAACTCAAATATATCCAACACTATATAGAACTCATCATTATTGCTAGTAATTTTGTCTAGTGATTGATAATACATTCAGACAACAACCATGGTGTAGGAAAGTAAAACAAAATAAAATCCAAGTTCTCATTTATCCCACTCACTCTTAGTCCACTGCCTCAACCATTACGAACTTTTTCCAAGCAAACACTGTTGAGTCGAGGATTCTGTGAACTCTCATGACCTTTGGATTTGTGTGTTACAATGTGATGTAACATATGTGTCTGAAAGGCAACCTTTTCAGAATAAAGGTTACCTCAAGCTGTTAAATGCAACTAACTTTCAATGGCCCCCTCATCTTCCTCTCCTTCATGGCTCAAAATGCATGTGCATTAAAAAAATGTGTGTCAAAGTTTGTGAGGTATTAAACTGGAAACATGGCTGATAAGCTCGTCTGGAGCTGGTGCAGAACAGTCTCTGAATGGCTAATGAGCCTTCACAATCAGTTTGATTAGCACGTATATAAAGCAGCTCAATTATTCATATTTCAGGAGGGACATTCAAACAATGAATTCACATTTTCAGTGGACACTGAGATCCTATTCTGTATGTTTATTTGACAACATGTAAATGTCTGTCACATCTACTGTAACTTAGTACAAATAAACTTATAGACTTAATAAAATAATATGTTACTCTACTAATTTCACATTTTAGGAAATATGCTAAGTCCATTCTCTAACTTAGTAAGAACCGGACTTAGAATATTTCCTAAAAATTACTGTTGCAGCAAGGCTAGCTGTAACATCAAGGATCTCTAAGACACAGTTAGCGATATGCTGTTTGTCTTCGTAGTTGTAAATCAAAGTCACTGGTGCTAGTTAGGAAATACTGTAGCACAGCTAACTCTCCGTGACTTCTGGAGTTTCTATTCTACATGGCTTGAGCAGATGTGAGATTTAGAGATGCTAGAGGTGTTTGTTACCTTTAGACAGCTACCTATTTTTCCATGTTTCTACTCTTTGTGTTATACTAAGGTAAGAGACTTCACATAGACAAAGGAGTGGTATTGATTTTTAGAAAACTGCACATAAGTGTATTCCCCCAAAACTTTATATTGTATATTTATGAAATTAACTAATAAAAAAATATTACCAGGTTATGCTACCACAAGCAGTATGTGGTACATATAGTATATACATGTCTATCAAACTAGTACTCCACAAAATCACTTTTAAAATAAGCTTGTAGGGTAAGACATTGTTAGCTTTACCTGACCTAATGCTGCTTGAGTTTAAACAGAGGATCAGAGACAAGCTTGTTTTGAAAATCTGACACGTTTTCTTCTTACTTTGTCTCAGCATACATGAACTGTGTGTTTCTGCTCAGGTGTGTTGCTGACAGATATTAAGAAAAGCATGTGTCCCTGCTCTGTTTTCTTGACTGCATGTTCTTGTACTGCAGGGGTGTCAAACTCAAATACACAGTGGGCCAAAATTCAAAACTGGAACAAGGTCGCGGGCTAATGTTAATATTTACTGAAAAAAAAATCTTCCTCCAGATTTAAGAATGAATCTCTTCTTATGGACTCAAACAAGTTTTGCTGAAAAACTGAATATGGAACAAGCAAAGCTTAATACTAAACAATATATATATTAGCTGTATAATACCAGTAGGCCAGCTCTAATAATAATTTAGTATTGGCTTCGCGGGCCAAATGTAATTAGGCTGCGGGCCAAATTTGGCCTGCGGGCCAGAGTTTGACACCTATGATGTACTGTATAAAATGTGTCATTTTAGTTTTATTAAGCTTTGTTACATTTTAGAGCTTTGTTACATTTTACCCGAAAGAACAAGGTTTACTGCTTAATTCCGAAAAGTACTGATGCTGTAGAATGACCAATATTTGGTCCAGTATGGATGCAGCACAATATTCAGGCATTCACTTATATTTAACAATAGTGTGGTCTTCCTAAAACACATTAAATAGTGCACTCCGTGCCCATGTCGTCTATGTCTGCAATGTTGATATTGGCATGTCCATTGGTCACTGCATTACTCTCCTGTCCATTTTCTTTGGACTGATTCTTCAGTGCTATTTTCTTCTGTCGCTTGACAATGCTGTAGTAGAGGTAGCCCCACACTGTGTTGGCCAAGAAGTAGAGTCCAGTAATCATTCCTAGGTATGTAAGTCTGAAAGTAAAGTACATCGTAACAAATTACTGAAAGTTCATCTGTCTGATTGCTTGCTCTAATTTGTATGTTAAACATTTTTGTTTACATAAAACATATATTTGTACAAGTCAAACTGTCTGTGTACAAGTTTAGGTACACAAAATTCTATAAAATATAAAGATTGTCACTTCACTGGTTAGAAATCCCTGCATTGAGGTAATTAAACTGTGGTACATTACAAGTGACATATTCAAGCACAATGATGAAGATTTAATTGTACCTAAACGCATTAGCATTATAGAGTCTGCATGCTCCACGGCCACCGCAATGCTTCGTACCCCACTTCAAACAGGTTCGGTCAATCAGTGCTCCAAAATATATAGGTGGAGGGATGCCACCTGTAAAACAAATCACATGTGATTAAAAAACAGTTTTACCCCTAAAGGCTCGATGTGTGGGTTGGGTTTTAGTTTTAGTACTCACCCAGAGTTCTTACGATCAGTGTCTGCATACCCAAAGCCAGCGACTTCAAGTCTGGTTGTATAGACCTGAATTGTTGACCAAATTATACCATATCAGATACACATGTGAGCATTAAAACACACAATAAAGTGGTATCAGATTGGAACTTGAAATTCAATTAATATCGTATCAGATAATTTAAAGAGTAAAAAAAAAAAAAGAAATCATCAACTGGCAAAATTTATGGCAATTGTAGGCATATTTAGTGTACATAGTGGTTCTCTTTTTTAAAAAGAGAGTTGCTAACTTTTTCCTAATACATTTTAAAACAACAGGTCTTTTGAGGAGTAGATCTCCTTTGGTTCCAGTTTCAGTGATACCATAAACAGTATATGGTACATATAGTGCTGGGGAGTAATGGAATACATGTACCGGCGTTACATATTTAAAATACTAAATATGAGTCACTCTATTCCATTACAGTTACTGTTTAAAAAGGTGGTATTCAGAATACAGTTACTTTGTTGAAATAAATGGATTACACAGCGGTCTTTTCTTCAGTTGTTATTCAAAAGAATGAGGTCCAGAGGCCCCTTTACTACAGTTCGGAGGCGCGGGCCCGGTGTGGACCCGTTTTATATCCATGCAGAATAGTTTTCTATACAAGATTGCTGCAAGTTTTCAGAATACGTTACTCTCATTGAGTAACATAATGGAATACATTACAAGTACATTTTGGGGCATGTATTCTGTAATCTGTAGTGGAATATGTTTTAAAAGTAACCTTCCCAACACTGGGTACATATTGTATATACATGTTTGCCAAACTAACTCCAAAAAAAATGGATTTTTGTTACCCCTAAAAGCTTGAACATCTGCTTAACCACAAACTTAGAAGCAGATGTTCTTTAGTCAAATTGTGTCTCGCACCTGAGCAGAACAATGTATCCTGGCGTTCCTCCACAGGCAGAAATGTAGGACCCAATTACAGACAACGCCATGTAGATTTTAAATTTTATGTCACAATCATCCTTCCTGGGACACTGGCCCAGCACTGCAGATGCGTTTGCAGCTAGTCCTGCCTCATTAATGCAGGTGCAGTTATGAAACACCTAAAAACCAAGAAGAAAAAGTTAAAAATCAGCCTTAATTGTGGTCTGTCGGTGAGTTTGAGCTGTTTTTTATTTTATTCACAGTAAATCTTTATCTGTTCTAAGCTCTCTGTTTGTCTAGACCATCATCACCATTTCTTTGCCCATTCCGGTGGAGGTCTGGCAGCCGGCCAGGCAGGGTGAGGCATAAGTCATGCCGTTGTATGCACAGACCGGGTCCCAGTGCTTCACTGAGCAGAAGCAATGTCCATTGCACTGAGACAGCAAAGTCTGTGGGTTGTAGGACACTTGAGGGACTCTGGTACAGACAGACAAGTAAAGACACATTAACACTGTCAGTGGAGACATTTATGAGCATATTTTTAGTTTATAAGACTAAAATAAACTATTTAACTTCCAAAAATTTAGTGTAACCTAGCTTAACAAATAGGCTTGTGTGTCCATTCCACTCACCTCTGATATGACATGCTGAGACCAGCCACCTCTGCATTTTCACACTGGACGAAAATCTGAACGGCAAGCAGGCAAAATGACCCCAAAGAAGCACTAACTGACACCCTGGCTGCTCCAACAATACCCAACTTGAAACGCTTCAGCAAAAAACCTCCAGTGATGAAACCCAGAGCTACCGCTGGCAGGTTCAATATACCTACAAGGAAGGATAGAAAGTTATAAACATGAACCTTTTCAGTGTGTCAAAATTTTAGCTTTGTCATAGTAACATTCGTTCTGCAAATCAGCTTGTAACACATAAACAGGAGCACTTGAATAGTAAAATAGGTGGATTTAGGAACTGCATAAATTCCAGTTTTCAGTATATTTTCTGAACCAATTTTATTTTAACAAAAAGGTAACTCCATAATGTTTTCACAATCCAGCAAGAAGCTCTTGCAATTGCAGCAATGTACCATAAGCAGACTTTGCAGGTCTACTTATGTCCATTCATGCGCAGAGTACTGAGTACACACAAAAGTTGTTTGCATTAAATGGTTTTGTTCAGCAGCCAACTGTTTTTATAACGTTTGGTGATAGAACAATTCATATTCTAACAATAACCCTGCCGGTTAGCCACTTGGTAATTAAATGCTACTTGACAAACATTCTAGCTCACACACACACACACACACACACACACACACACACACACACACACACACACACACACACACACACACACACAGAAAAGGAGTAGTTCTTGCATTTTCAGTCTGCCTTATCACTCGCAATCAGACTTCCCTTCAATAACATCATTGTTTCAGTTGCCTTGGGCTACATAGTGAAGAAAACAGAAAGTGAATGAAAGCCAGTTTTTGCTCCGTACCTATGAGGAAAATGGCTTTGGTGGCTGACTGGCCGTAGACTTGCTCTATGTACTTTGGCTTGAAGGTGATCAGGCCAATAAAGCCGTTGACAGTCACGAGGGAGGCAAGGATAATCAGCGAGTAGATTCTGTTTCTGAAGAGTCGCTTCAGAGATGGAATGAAATCTGGTGAAGTGCAAAGCACATCAAAGAGAAGAGGAAAATACTTTTATAGACACATAAAACTAAGTAAATATAAAGTAAAATAAAAATATTATTGCTGTGTTAAAATATTGTATAAACTATCTATTAGCAGGATAGGGGTTGTAAGGCATGCCTGATTGTAATGACATAAATTACCTCGTTACTAAACCTCGTTTTCCCAGTGAGAATGTACTATTTATCATGTTTAATGCTTTTCATGATGGATTTTTTGAGATCAAAATTTAATAATAATCTCAAATTATACTAAATGGGAATTTGAATCTAGCAGTTATATCTACAAAATTATGCATTTTCACGAGACTTTCTTAAAGATCTGTTAGGATAAATGCTCTACTGAGCAGTGAATTACCTTTAGCCATTTCCTGAAATTTGACTTTCTCCTGGGTTTCCTCTGGCAGGAATTGTTCCTGCTCGGTCTTTGTTGCAAGCTCTGTGCTTTTGCTTTGAATTTCCTCTTGCTCTTGCCCTTGCTTGGGTAAAGACTTTGGAAGGAAAAAAAATGGGATACTAGACAGTAGAACCACTGTGCCAGTCACTATGAAGCCCAGCCACCAGGCTCCCACCCAGCGGGAGTCCTTATAGGTGATGGTGATGGTGTCTGGAAGAAGGGGAAAGGCAAAGACCGCAGGTTATTACAGACATTTTATGTGTAGGACTTTTATAAGTGACTTCTAAGCCCTTTCATCATAACAGCTTAGTCATTTTTAGAAGTATGGAGGCAGTTCTCTGGCTCAGGGAATGTCAATAGCTCTAATCCAAGTAGTGAAGGAAGAGTTTATGTCAACTATGTCAACAGGATGAAGTGTTGTGAAATCCTCTTGCTTCTGGTAGACCCATAATTACTCAGTAAAGAAATGGTTTGACTTTTGTAATGTCATGTTGCGTTAGAAAGTCCAAATGGAAGAAAACATTTTGCTAAATTGAGACACGAATGAGTTTCAGTGTTGCTCAAGTCAACCAGAAGTCTTCTCTGCCTAATTAAACACTTCATTCAGGATATTACTAACATCGCAGGTAAACATTATTGTTACACAATATTAAAAATTACTTTTTGTAATACCATACCTAAATTCACAAATCCAGTGTCCACATAAATCTTGGAAAGGAAGGACCCAAGCATGAAGCCAAACATAGGTCCCAAGATTCCTACTGTATGGATGCAGGCTGGCAAACGGAGCGGAAAAGAGAAGATAAGTATTGAGCAGTTTGAGATTTGGCCATGATGGAGGAGTACAGCGGCCTTCTGAACTGTTTAGGATTTTAGGCAGTGAGGAAACACCAAGGGATAATTGAGTACAAGGTCAAAGAAATGTCAAAAAACAGAGGGTAATATGTCAAAGTTCATGATACAGCAGTTATGAAAAAATGGATAAAATAATAAATATAAGTGGATAGTATTAAAATGCATGAAAACAGTGAAAGACAGCAAAACCGTAAATGATGACTAACCCAAATAAAAAGGGGTGTTCTCTTCTCTGGAGAAGTCATCCAGATAGGAAATTCCCAGTGGCATGACGGGAGTCTCTCCAATTCCTCGCAGCATGTTTCCCAAGAATACATAGATCCACATGGGTGAACCAGCAGCCTTTTCACACTCTGGGGGGCGGGAGGAGAAACTTGACTTTACATTGTGCATATCATGAACGGAATAGTGTATAAAATCTAAAACAGAAAAATGACTAAAATCACCCCGAAACAGTCTATTTCAGACTTGAGTGATCTTACTTCTGATCCATTGCAGGGAATGTGGCTGCTAAATACCTAATTTGGTCTCTGCATCAAGTGTGTCATCTGCATCAGTCATGCTGTGGTTGGACAGACAGGGCAGGATGGTCTCAGTGCTGTTGACAGCAGCTTTGTGAGACACACTGGTCTCATATTTATACCTGGAAAATATTCAAAGTATTATCTGAAAATTGTGAAACATGTAAGTACACATACTCCTTCATTTCTTGGATGCTATAGAACACACATGCACTTTTAGCCATTTTATGCGATTACAGCTTTTGGGCATTTATGAATCTTATCAAACATTTCCAGTCTTTATTCTCTGGGAGCTCAACATAACTCTTAGTAATCTGATTATTTGATTGGTTCATTGTTATATTCATGAAGAAGAAGGAAACTTTGTACTGACAGTCCCTGGAAGAAGTGAGGCAGGGCTACAAGGAAGGATCCCACAGCCATGATCAGACAACCAATTCCAATCAGTCTGGGACGATGGAGCTTGGCACCAAAGTAGCTCACAAAGGCGATGATGAGCAGGTTGCCTGTAGAGAAGAATTAAAAATAACTAAGAATGATTATGGAATGAATCAATGAACAGCTACAGTCTTTGCCAGGCATGAGAGTTCAGCAGTCTGCTTATCTTTATAACATAACCTGAAATTTGTGCTTTGTAGTCAATAAATTAGATAAATTCCTGTAGTTGATATAAACCATAATGCTAACATGCTGCATTCAGTATAAAAAAGCGCATACCCATTTCGAAGCTGCCATCTATAACACCAATCAGGGAGCTTGGGATATCAAACCGTCTTTCAATCTGTGTGATGGAGCTCTTCATGTAAGCTCCAGCAAAGGCTTTGGCAAAATATACAAATGCCAGGGAGGCCAGGAAGAGCTGGAAAACACACATAACCAGTTAGATTGAGCTTTTCTAGATTTAATTGGACTGGATTACTGGAAAGAGCTGCCAAATGGTTTCTCAGAATTTCTTTAAACAGTCAAAATGATTGTTGTGACCTGGATGATTGAATTGTAATCCCTTCTTCTGATGTGACCTATAGGGAGGTGAATGACAGTGTTTCCCATAATAGAATCAACTCACACACTAAACATACCCACAGCACTTCACAAATGCTTTTACCAGTGATTTACATTAAGTGACATTTGATGGGATTAGTGTACTGATACCAGAATAAGAGTGGTTACAACAGATTTTAAAAACCCACCACACTAATTTATCACTTATTAATCATCTTTCCTGAACTGATCTTGTCAAAGTTGTAGCACACACCACTGGGAGTAATAGATGATCCCATCAGGGTAAAACATTAAGCACTAGACAAACTCTGTTTATTGTTTCTAACAATCGCTAGCTACCTACCCAAAGTACGAATCAAGACCAAGACCATTGGTGATAAATCCCTTTCAGTTAGATTGGTTAGTCCTCTTTCTAAGAAATATCTTTTCTTGTAATGAGCAAGTATATTCTTTACAAATATAAGAACATGTATGCAAGCTTTGCAACCAGTTTAGGTAATGTTAGAAACAATTCTCTTTGTATTGCAGCCAAAAAGCCTCTTTTTTGGTTGCAATACAAAAAAACCCTAAAAAAGAAAACCCATAACTTGTAAAATGTTAAACAGACAGCAAACATTTTGCTATAGATGTGCACTGTGTTCTACATTTTAAAAAGTGTTTAGCATAATATAATGTATCCTGCTTGATGAAAAGCTAATCACTGAACACATTCTTTTCTTAACTATCTCACTGAATTAATAATAATAATGGATTGGATTTATATAGCGCTTTTCAAGGCACCCAAAGCGCTTTACAATGCCACTATTCATTCACTCTCACATTCACACACTGGTGGAGGCAGCTACAGTTGTAGCCACAACAACTGACAGAAGCGAGGCTGCCATATTGCGCCATCGGCCCCTCTGGCCAACACCTGTAGGTGGCCGGGACAGAGAGCCTGGGGATTGAACTGGCGACAGATGTGCTTCCCAACCCCCTGAGCCACGGTCGCCGAATTGAACCCCTTAAACCTTTGGACCATAAAATAATTGATAGAAAATTGAAAATGGAGTGTTTATTGAGCCTTCTGGCAAAATGTAAAAAATATTTACTACATCAGGCATTTTAAAAAAAAATTTTTTGCAATTTGTTCCTTAAAAAAGCATCGTGCATTCATTTTGGTTTTTCGTTTTTTTTTTTGTTTGTTTGTCTTCTGAAGACTTCTGACAAAAAGCCGTGAATCAATTATTATTTTTATTTTAGGAATGCAAGCCTTGCATCCAGCTTTACGTTTGACAGAAAGATCGTTAATGATTGAAAAGGGACTCGAGTTGAAGGTCACAGAACAAACTGTGAATGATCACAAACAGTTTGGGGACATTTCAGTCTTTCCCAAGGGGTGCTGGTGACTTTTTGTTGAAAACAACACAATGCAAACAAGCAAAGAAACACACCAAAATCACCCTACCGCCTACTGGTGTTGGCCAGAGGGGCCGATGGCGCGATATGGCAGCCTCGCTTCTGTCAGTTGTTGTGGCTACAACTGTAGCTGCCTCCACCAGTGTGTGAATGTGAGAGTGAATGAATAGTGGCAGTGTAAAGCGCTTTGGGTGCCTTGAAAAGCGCTATATAAATCCAATCCATTATTATTATTATTCACGTTTACATTTAAATTTCCAGTCATTAAAGCAGTGAGGGTTTCTGACCTTAAGCTTGGAGCAGCATGCCTCACGTGTTTTCTTGGATTCTACGCTCATGATGCTGCCGTGCTTCAGAGAAATCCAGGACAGTAGAAAATGGAATAGCACAAGACCTGAAAAGCCACAACAAGATTACGAGCAGGAAAAAAAACCCTAACGTTGTCTAGATACTGTCTCAGGTAGTAACATCCTAAAAGGTGTATAGCTGCAGTGCATTGATTTGTTTCCAGAGTTTGCCCCAAAAAGATCAACGCAACTATTTTGTCTCAAAAAAAAAAAGTGCACTTACCTGACAACCAGCAGTGGTCCTCTGAGGGATGGCGGTGGAAGGCAGACTGTCCCTTTGCATAGGACTTTGTGCTGAAAACGGGAGTCTTATCTTTAACAAATTACAAGTGAACATCACCTGTAATCAGTAACTCAGCCACTCATGTGAGGTTGTTTTCATGTCAATATCATCCAACCCCTTCAACTCTCACACACAGCCACTCGTTCACACAAGTACAAATGTGACAGCGGTGGTGGCTTTCGTCGAGTGATTGTATGAACAGCATCTAAAGGTTCAGAAGTTCACTGAACACACAAACACACACACACAGATATTCACAGACCCGCACATCCTCCTCTGAGAACTTCATAAGCCTCCTGAGTAGCCATCCTGTTGAACAGACAACAAACAGCAGCATGAAACGGGTCAAAACTTATTGTAATACAAACCTGCTGTTTCTGTTGGTCTGCTGCTTTCAAAGTGAAATACTTTCCTCCTCCGGAGAAACTCGGCCTTTTTGTACGGTTGGGTGCCTCAAAGATGTGATCAAAGTCTTCCTGTCCTATTGATAGCCTTTAACAATGGTTTTCTCTCTGCTTGTCCTTCTCAGTGAGTACGGCAAATCACATCAAATCACAATGACTTGTCACCTTTGTGAGACAGATTGGAAACTTGTCAATAAAGCTGTGAAATGATGGGTTTTTTTAAGGTTAACAGTTGTTTGTTAAACTATCTGCAAACATCATGGTTATTGTAAATTTGCAGCAAAATAATGTGTAGTGCATCTGGACACTGGATGGATATAAAGTGTGTTTGTAATAGCGGGAAGGGGTGACTGTTTCACTGCATTAGCACTGCACATTTAAAAGAATTAGGCCTAAGATCAGTTCTCACATATTATTACCCCATATCGCTTTGTGGGAGTGTTATTTTATTATTATTATTATTATTATCTAACTTTGAATTTAAAAACACATCTGAGAAAAGTTGGGATATGGGCATGTTTACCACTGTGCAGCATCCCCTCTTCTTTTGGCAACTGACGAATGTTGTTTCATTCTTATCTGATATTGGACTCTTACTGCTCAACAGCCCTTGGCCTTCTTTGTCATATGTTTAGTTTTGTAATGTGCTTCGGCACATTTCCAGTTGGTGAAAGGTCTGGACAGCAGACAGACCATTTAACCCTTGTATGGTGTTCGGGTCTGTGAGACCCGTGTTCAGTTTTTTTCAAAAGAAAAATTAAACAATTAATTATTTTTTCACGTGGAAATGTGTTGTGTCTTTCCACTCACTCCACTTGATTATAACTGATTTATTTATAACATTTTATATAAAAGAAAAACGAGAAGCACATTAATTCATAAATGTGATCTAACAAAGGTAAAGGGAAAAAATTAACCATGTTTGCTGTTCATATGTCTTGTAATTGGGATGAAGTAAACATCTGTTGAGTAATTTAACATAAAATTGTTTGATAGTGTTAATTTGGAAAGCCAAAACTCTAGCGGGTCCACCAGACCCATGAACACTGGCTGAGTAACAAAAATACGAACACCACACAAGGGTTAAGCACCTGGAGTCCTGTACCACAGAGCCCTGGTGTTGTAATAGATACAGTTTGTGGTTTAGCTTTGTCTTGCTGAAGTATGCAACCCCCCAAAAAGCCATCATCTAAATGGGATATGTCATTTTAAAATCTGCCAAAATATTTCAGCACTGATGGTGCCTTTCCATGCATTCCCATCAAGGATCCAGGCTTTTGAAAACAAGCTTCAGCATGAAGAAGAACAAGAAGTACTGGAAGTGAAGGTATGGCGCCCACAGAGCCCTGATCTCAGCATCATTGAGTGTGTCTGGGATTACATGAAGAGACAGAAGGATGTGAGGAAGCCTACATCCACAGAAGATCTGTGGTTACTTTTCCAAGATGTTTGGAACAACCTACCAGCCGAGTTCCTTCAAAAACTCTGTGCAAGTGTACGTATAGACAAACAGCAAACATGGCTCTCTGAGTCATGGTGGGGACCAAGATAATAAGCAGACTGGACTTACATCAGTTGCAGTTCAGGAGATTCGGGCACCAAACCTCTCAGTGGTTGAATGAGAATGTGCTGCATTATGTTGATATTGGAGGGGACGGGAAACTGATTCACTCAACAAAATAGCTACATTCCACATTGTCCTGAGGGATGTTATGTTATTTAGCTGAAGATGGAGATATATATAAGTCAAGAGACATTTTCACATTTGCAATTGGTCCAAAATTTAGCAACCGCTGTGCCTTTTAACTAGAAACTGTAAATTACTCAAATTTAAGTAGGAATGAGGAAAATCATGATTAAACTTTTAACTTTTTTGCATGCAATAAATACTTAATAGTTTTCAGGATCCCTGGATGAGATCCTGAAAGAGACATTTATCCAGGTATTTCTGATTGTTGGAGCAGGGAATCAGGAAATGGAGAGGACAGTTGGGTTGGAGTAGCCTTCTTCCGCATGCTGAATGTGTCACGATCCTGGATCTTCTAACCCAGCATTATGAGTTTTAGTTTATTTTTATGTTTAAGTCCTTTATGTTTTCTAAGTTCATTCCTATTATGCCTAGGTTGTCATTACAGTTCTTAGTTATTAGATTCCCCCTGTGTCTTCCTACCCCTATGTTAAGTCTCCCTTGCCCTTCGTGTGTTTCATGTCAGCATGTCTTTTGTTAAGTTCATGTTGTCAGGTCTGTGTTTCATTATGTTTCCTGTTTTATTTTGAAGGTCTGTGTCCTATGTCAATGTAGACAGCTTTGCTTCCTTTGTCTCGTTATGTCAGACTAGTTTCAGCTGTTTCCCCATGAGTTTCCACTTCCCATAATCACCCTTGTGTGTATTTAGTCTCTGTGTTTCTGTTCATTCTTTGTCTGGTCGTCTGTGTTCGCGTCATGTTCTCCATGCCATGTTTTCCATGCCATGTTTCTAGGTTTCATATTACAGGTTTTTCATGTTGTTTGTTTAGTTCTCCCAGTTTAGGTTAATGTTAGTTTTACTTCAGTTTGCCTTGCCCTTTGTTTGTACCTTTTTTACCAGCCTCGTTAAACGGCTCGCTTTTTATTAATCCAAGTTTTGTTCCACATTCCTTTTGTGTCTGCATTTTGGGTCCACTCTTCTCAATACATACAGTCTGCCTCAGCCAGACTGTGACAGAATGCACAAGCCAGTTTAGTTTTTGGTAGGCTTCATAGGTATTGAATAACTCCACAGCCAAAGCAGTGGTGTGATGAAGTGGTGCAAGTTTACCTTCACAACACTCGAGAAAGAGAAAATCACCACAGCAGATGAGATGCCACATGATACAGAGAATCCAGCTGTTTCCACCCTGGCCTCCGCAACAATGCACTCCATCATCTCCTAGTACTTTAACTAGATCTCTAGTTTGTGCAGCAGATGCTGGGGACAGCACCTAATCTGTGCCCACAGCACTGCCTGTGACAGCTTTCACCAAATGAACCCTTGGCATATTTTAGCGTTGCTGCTATGTAATGTTCAGTTTCCACTACCTTCTAGACTGTTAAAGATGATAGTTGTGATTTATAATAACACTTAAAAACATAAAACTACATGCTTTTTTTCCTCTGTTTCTGTAGAGACCAACAAATTCAAGTCCACAGCAAGAATGCTTGCCACAGTTTTCTTTTATATTAGGATAAAACCCAGAGGCACACTGATTATAAATGCAAAGGCAGGACTTCTGAGTATCATGACGTCATGAAGTTGATGTATCATGAAGTGTCATGAAATTTAATAGGCATATAATTAATGAAACATTGATAATCAAACGATAACTAATAAAAACCTGCTTTAATTCTAAACGTGCTAGTTCTATTTAGGTGTCTTTGTGTTTTTTATGTTTAAGGAGAAAACCAGGCCAAAGAGTGTTGCTATAATCATCACAATTTAACATTAGTGTGTGTAAAGGTCACATATATGTAAGTTTCTGTAATAAAATGTTTAATTTAACACGACTTCACTGTGTGCTCTCTTTGGAGAACTCAAGACTCGTTTATACACCCATTCATGTACTCCTTGCTTGCTTTGCCTTTCCTTTAAATAAAGATGGTCCTATTATCACTAGAGAGATGGCTGAGCTGAGAGAGTGGTTACATTTTCCAGTGGCTCCATCTG